>NW_013666083.1:304503-324389 GCF_000517525.1 Limulus polyphemus
CTAAATTAGGGACGGCTAGCGCAGATAGCCCTCGTGTAGCTTTGCGCGAAATTCAAAAACAAACAAACTGTCTAGAATCGGGGTTTCAATTCTTCCTACAAATTTGTTTAACTGTCTGGAATCAAGGTTTCAGTTATTCCTACAATCTCTTTTAAATGTCTGGAATTGGGATTTCAATTCGTCTTACAATCTCGTTTATCTGTCTGAAATCGTGGTTTCCATTTTTCCTACAATATCGTTTATCTGTTTGGAATCGGAATTTCAATTCTTCCTAAAATCTCGTTTATTTGTCTTTTATTTGTTTTCGAAAAATGAGTTGAATTTTATTTCTAATTCCCAATATTTTCAGCTTTCACTGCTTGAATAACTGCTCAGGATGGCATATAATTCATTAATATATTTTTAACTAATATATACATATTTAGTTCAAAATTCTGAAGGAATAATTTCATAATACTATACAATAATGATATTTGTCTTCCACTAACACAGGTGTTTATTAGGTCGCCTTATAAACGCGTAGCTAACAATAGGACAATGCTGTGCTTTAGAACTTTTAACAAGAGAAACGTATGGAGATTTATCAATTTTTTTATTTGTTAATCTTGTTACATTTACTTAAAACCATAAACTATTTTCGAATTTTAAATATATATTTTTTGAGATAGATGACAATTTCGTTGGTTAAATTAATAGCTGATAGAAAGTGAGACTGAATTTTAAATCATTGTTGTTGTAGTTGTTGTTTTAGTGTAAAGTAACACAATGGACTACCTGCATTCTTTTCAACGTGAAGAATTGAACCCGTATTTCTGACATGCAAGTAAACAGACGTTAAATTAGAACATGGCGTTTTCATTAGATGAATTTAAGTTCATGTTGATGCTCTAATATAGCTATATGATTCCCACTATATCAACAAAAAAAACGTATTTATAATGATGACTTGATGGACATCCTGCTCTTCCAGTAGTTACTGGTGATTCGTTTTCAGTTAATGTTTTGCAATCGCCTGAAGCTGGAAACCATCAATTTCATTGTCTTTGCAAGATATTCTCCATTCCGAACGCGCAGTTTGAGCATGGCTATACATATAATGTTGTCATGGCAACGACTTCCGTTCCTCCAGCGACCAAAGAGGCTAAAATATACAGATATGTATGGCTCAGCAGGTGCCATCCACAGATAGGTAGTAATGTCATTTAGTCAAGGCTCCAGGGCTCGTAGGAGTTCGCTTCATAGTGTGTTCAGTGCTGCTTTTCTAACAGCCGCTAATAAATTATAAGTATACTCTTTGTCTGCTAGAAATATCGGGAGAGGATTAAATACAAGAGCAAGAGGTGAACACATACAGGAAACAGAGAAGATTATTTCTTGGTTCTCTGGATAAGAATTATTAAAGCTCTGATATAGTTTGACAGTAGTTACGTTAGTACTAAATGAGATTGCTCGTCCGTCACACGGTTTCTACGATTACAATGTTTTTTAGCCAATCTTGCAGATCAGGAAAACAGCTTAATTATAGTATTTCTAGATTCTTGCTCTCCTCTATACTCTCTATGTACATGTTTTCTTTCATTATCTCTTTCAATTTTATTTATTTTTTATATTATTTCTTTAGCTTTTTTTGTTTTCACCAGTCTTTCTATCCCTTCTCTGAATTCCCTTTCTTATTGTCTTTATATCATTCATCTGCGGTATTTGTATCTCCTTAAGTTGTATTTTATTTTTACATTTTTTACTACTTTACTGAGATGTAAGTTCTTTCTTTGCTTCTTACTGCAGTTTTCTCTGTTGTTAATCTTTTAATCTCTTTTAATTGCCAGTGTGTGTATGAAATATCTCCATATTATATTTTTAAAACTGTTTTATTTCTTTCGTTTAGTTTTCATTGTTTTTTGTCAAGTTTATGAATAGTGGCTGCTTTATTTGAGGACATATTAATTTAAAATTTATTTTACAAAACTATTTAATTTCAAAATTTAACACAAAGAAGGGTAAACATTACACTTACGGGTATTCAACTTAAAACGAAAATGTTAGACAGAAGTTACAATAATTCCTTCTTATTTCTTTTTAGTTTAAAAAGGAAAAAAAAGAACAAAGTAAAAGGTCAGACCTCAGTGCTCAAACATAATCCTTGAAACAATGTATATCAGCTTTGTTTTCCAGAAACTGATTAGTTGCATGAGACATTTATAATGAATTCCTAGTACATAACAAGCTTTAACTTTTCTACAACCATAAATAACATACAATTTAATGATGTAAATACATTCATATCTTACCTTAAGTTTAAAAAATTTAGACTCTCATAATGACTAAGAACAAGATAAGTTTTTTTCTCGTAAGTTCACAGCCCTTAATGCATTGAATATAGGAGCAAGTAATGTGAACAACGTTTCAAGTTAGTGACTTGAATATTAATTAGTGTTCGAGAAAAAAGAAGTATAAAATTCACTCCATACACATCTTTATTTAATCAAGTGAAAAAAGGGCACTAGAGAAATAATAATATGTTTGTTTGTAGTTAAGCGCAAAACTACACAATTGGCTACCTGCACTCTGCCCACTAGAGGGTTTCGAAACCCGGTTTCTAGAGTGATAAGTCTGCAGACATACCACTGTGCCACTGAGGGGGGGGGGGCAAAAATAATATGTCACTTTAAGAAACTTTTCTCAATATGAAGTTGAACAGCAACTCACAATTTATAAATGAAGTTTAAGGCATGTGTTTGTGCAACATTATTTTTTGATAATTTGTTGAATCAATCTCTGATAACACAATGCAATTAAAAAAGAAACAGCAAAACTGGAAAATGTTTTATTCATCTTATAAGCAATCAAAACTAAATAATCAGTGTTCATTTGTATTCAGGAGCTAAACAAAGAATATTTCTAATATAGTTTGAAGATCTTACTAAAGAAATGGATAAGAAAAATATATTATAATATTACAAAAGTAAGATCAATGGAACATCGTCTTATAATGACAGAGTCCTTAAATAAAATATCTGCAACATTTTGACTGTTGTAGGCCCGTAACTTATCAGGCTCACTAAGTTACAAAACACTGGCTTAACACTACTGTTGTATCAGGCTAGTTTAAACAGAATAGCTATTTGTATCAGTATATATATCTTAAGACAGATATTTCTCTGAAATTGCAAAATACAACTTAGAAATATACAACTATCACACAAATGTCACGTGTACATTTTTATTGGAATCACAAAGGTCTATTATAACAGTGTAGAAAGAAAAATATGATTGAACAGTCATGTAATCTAAAATTATATTACTATTGCCGCATGTTGCATATGGTATAATGATATCCCTAAGATAAGACAAACCCATTAAAATAATTTCGAATATGTATCTTTTAATCATTGTAAATAAGGCAAAAACCAGTTTGTTGGACTTTTTGAAAATATTTATAGATTGTTTAATGTGTGCATAGTTCTATACAACACTTTTTAATCTAATGTTATTTTAGTGGTCTGAGTGTTTCCTAAATCTAATCTGAAGGAAGTTTAACAGAATACTAGTATTTTGGTCCCATGCTTTTTCCCAGTTATGTATATCCCTACATTACGGGGATACAGATTTCAGAATATTTCATTTGATTTTTCGACTATCCGAATACCATTTATCAGATTATATTGAGCAGGATTTTGCTTTTCTTAATTCGTGTATCTCGAATATTGGAGAGTCTAGAAATATGGAATGTTGCTTAGTGGTAGTTTTTGTAATAGGGTAATAGTGAGTTTATGATAAAACTACTACCACAGGAGAGATTAACATACTAAGTTGTTTTATTAAATATCTCACCTGAAGTATGGAATTGATTTCATAATAAGCCAGATGGTTCCCTATTGTTGTTATATGACTGGCATTTGTCAGGACAAAAGTGGTAATGTGTTTTGATGTTGTCGTTGTAAGTGTTGTTAGTGTTGGCTAGTTGACAAATTTTATTTGTTGTAATGTCTACTAATATATTTTCAGCATGCCATAATCATTATTCTCAACAACATTCTTTGTAAACATGAGGAACAGTATAGAGGTACTAATTGATGCCATATGTCTAATAAGTTTTGCAATATAACTTATAGTATTTTCATGAAAATTTTCAAATTATCTCTCATGGTTTAAAATACCTTGCGTATCTTTTTACTGTTACTATAACGCTTTGATCTTTTTAAAATGTGTATCTGTATAGGGTGTCATAGTCATGACAGTCATTCCCATTATTCGTTTAATAGGCATCACGTGTTGCTAACTGGTTGTTCTCCCTTTGGTCAACCGTTCTAAATTAGGAATGACTGCACCAGGGAGTTGAAGTCTCTGACCTGGCTTTTTGGTTCATGTGTTGTATAATGTTCCGTTAACGTTCAGGTTAAAACTATTAAGAATATGTGCAGACGTATATGGTATATATATATATATATTTGCATACTACTATATATCATAATATGTAATTTTAACGTAATAACATGCCTGATATACATGACAAATTATTGTTTTTCCGTGCTAGTTACAGACGTAACGGTTAATATCGTTAATATACCTAGTCAACTAGTAAATCTTTATGATTGTATATCATTTGGAGTTAATATTACGACACGCGCTCGAATATGTATTATATATTTCATCAAGAACCATTATTATGGCCTAATTTCGGTAACAAATAGGTTTAAGTCTTATTGAACCTAATGGACTGAAATTATCATGACAGCTTTTAGATCCAATATACATCAATCATAAATTAACAGTTCACAAAAAATAGAATAATTATTACCTAAAGTAGGTCAATAATCAACCATAAAACATAACTCAAAATCTGTTAGCCATACACAACCACCAGTTATATCCAATGAATTAATGGACAAATACCAATCAATAAACGTTAGATACAACAGGCATGTCAGACATAAACTGACATTCAAATACCCATACTAATAAAAACAAGACAAATAACTACAGAACTTACAGTAATTATCATATAATACACAATAATTCGATATTTATGAGTCATAATTAAAATTTTTTAAATATACAACTAGTATATACAGACTAACGATGTTTTTTGTCAAGTTATTAGTTGTATTAGGCTTATAATGGCTTCTAACATTGTGGAAAATATTTCTGATATTGTTCAATAACATTTGGTAAATGTTCATAAAGATCTTCCTGTTTTCGGTAAATAAGTTAGGAATTTAGTTATTTCAATGAATAATGATAGACTTTGTGCATCAGTTGTGGTAATTTCGGGTATGTTGTTATAATATTTTGATACATTATTCTTAACTTTCCAAATATGTGTGACGTGACTAGTGTTCGTTTGTATTTAGCTGGTAATTCTGATATGCATAACTAATGTAGTCGAAATACATGTTAACATTAACTACTTTCGACTTTTCGTAGTCGTTGTTGAGTTTGATAAATATTCGCGCATGTCTGGTCGATGACTCGACCAGACCTGACAAAACTGTTTAATGACTTTTAGTTTTCTCCTCATGTTGACCCACAAAAACTTTGATACTTACTACTGTTCATCAGTCTTAGTGGCCAGACCTAAAAGTATTTGCCTATTCCCTCTTAGCTTAAGTATCAAATATGCTAGACATGCTTTCGCAGGATCCCAAAAAGTGTTCTATTTCAAAAGTAGATAAAACTAAAATTTAGAGTAACAAATATTTTTTATTTCTTCCTTTTCAAGTTCTTATGCCACGCTGTGTTGTAGCTTACAGAGTGCATAATTATTTTAGGGATTCATGGCATGCGCACGTTTTATTGACAACACGACAGTACAAATTGCAAGGTTAAGAGTCTCTCATGTAACGTCATTTTAGTATTAGTTTGTTTGTTTGTTTTTCATTTCGCGCAAAGCTACACGAGGGCTATCTGCACTAGCCGTCCCTAATTTTGCAGTTTAAGACTAGAGGGAAGGCAGCTAGTCATCACCTCCCACCGCCAACTCTTGGGCTACTCTTTTACCAACGAATAGTGGGATTGACCGTCACATTATAACGCCCCACGGCTGAAAAGACGAGCATGTTTGCTGTGACGGAGATTCGAACCCGCGACCCCCAGATTGCGAGTCGAGCGCCCTAACTACTTGGCCATTCCGGGCCAGTCATTTTAATGTCTACTGACTGACTGACAGACAATACACTACTGTATAGTGGTGCGAGTGATCAAAACAGGTGATCCCTCCAGGCTGTCTTCAACCCCCTTTCGGGGAAATAATGTATATGTGTATGTAAGAGACTTCGAATGTTTTGCGTGCAACTATTGTCTAATATATTTCCGGAAAGGCATTGTTATCACAGCCTTCGAAATATAAAATGTTACATTAGTAAGCTCGCGTCTAACCTATGTCCAAAAAAAATAAGAGGTTTAAAATTATATGTATATTTTCCATAATAAGGACTTCGCTTCAGTTTTTGTAAATGATTCTGGTGTGATCTTACAAGTTATTACAAAATGCTAAAAAATGCATACCTTAAATCGAAACTTATATCAAACCAAAAGTTTTACACAGTTACACAAGTGAAGATGAAGAAATTAAACAGGAAAAATAAATCAATTTCCCCTTCAAGGAAGGTAGATTAGTATATCTTTATGATGAAAGAGTGTAAGTAGGAAGATTACTCATAATTAATAGAGAGGTTTATAGATCCTTAGAATTATTACAAAAGTTTGAAGTGCATGTACGAATGATAGAACTATGTCACCGAAGCATTAATCTTGTCTGAAACCGACTATCGTTACGAAAGCTCCACATAAAATCCTGAAGAAATAAGCTTAAGTTCAAATAGATCTTATAAATGAAAGTTAGGCTGCTACCTTATGTACAAAAGATATAAACATGGATATGATTTCAGATAAGAAAAAGGAAACCATGTATCGTATTCTATGAGCTCCTCTCTAAGGAACGCTAACAAAAGAAAACTAGGAAAACATCCTACTGTTGATAAAAGTAAACGTAAGATTTCATAGATAAACATGGATTTATGTAAATGATTGCAAAAAATAGTCAAGAAATAGTTACTTACTTTTAGTGTGAAAAGTCATTCTAATGTATTTCCTTTACAATAAGGATAATGTTTCTTAAAGCCTTAAGGATATCAACTGATAAAGGTGCAGTAAAACTCTGTTTACGAAATACGCTGACTCATATTTAAAGGCTGTATTTCAATGTTTGTAAAACTGAAACATGAAACATATCATTTTGCTTAGAAATAATTACAAAAGCTCGAGTTTCAGACATGGTAAAAAAATCATTATTGTACATTTGTGAGTTTGCCAAAAATAGCCAATGTAGAAGTAATAGTGTTGACATTTTCAAACATTCTACCCAGCAAATGACAACTGTTTGTTTGTTTGAAGTTAAGCACAAAGCTACACAATTGGCTATCTGTGCTTTGCCCGCCACGAGTATCGAAACCACTGTGCCACTGGGGGGTAATGACAATTGTAAATTGAAACTATGTAAATAAAAATAATAAAAAATACACATTATATGG
Organism: Limulus polyphemus; assembly: GCF_000517525.1. Classification (NCBI taxonomy): domain Eukaryota; kingdom Metazoa; phylum Arthropoda; class Merostomata; order Xiphosura; family Limulidae; genus Limulus; species Limulus polyphemus. The sequence goes on from NW_013666083.1 coordinate 312,033, forward strand.
GTAGATTAGAAAAAACTACTTATTTTTTGAGTGAAAAAATCTAGAGGCCCAGCATGACCAGGTGGTTAGGGCGCTTGACTCGCAATCTGAGAGTCGCGGGTTCGAATCCTCGTCCCACCAAACATGCTCGCCCACGTCAGTCGTGGAGCGTTATAATGTGACGGCCGTTGGTAAAAGAGTAGCCCAAGAGTTGGCTGTGGGTGATGATAAATACACAACGCTAATCGTTTCGTGTCTTTATAAATATATTTGGAATCTTAAAATTATCTGAAACAACGAACCACAAAAATTTGGTTTGCAACATGTAAAGTAGAGAAATCTACTTTTTTCCTGGAATAATAGATTTTTATAAAATTTTAAAAAATCCAGAAGCCTATGCTAAAGGTATGTAATAGCCAAATATAGCTGGTGCTATCATCCATCATGATAAAGCATCCCAAACTCTGTTGGAAGGACTTGCAGTTTTTGTCTTATGTTTTCCTCCTTTTCTCATTCCGAATTCTTATAGTAAGTCATTTTTACATTAGAAAGTTTTAAAAAGACAATGATAATAAACTAAGCATTTCTTGCAGGTAGGGCAACCGTTTTCTGAAAATTCTAGTTTTCTCTTTCTATTTTATTTCTTTATACTTTAGACGTTTTTCTTACTTTTTTTAAATGCGCAATGTCCCCAGTGTGTGCTTTTTCTCCTCAAAGCTGCTGAAGTGCTTCCTTTCTATATCTAGTTCCTTTTCAGAGTAACTGCCTTTTAGTATATCCGTGCTTTTGTTGAACAAGGACTATGTTTATATCGTATTCTGAATATTATGAAACTCCACTGAAACATCTTCATCATTATGGTTCACACATCTCTGTGTCGGTTGCTTTCCATTAGCTATATAACCTTTTTTGAAGTTATTTCTTTTGTAATTTAATTCTGAAAACTACATCGCCCTGAGCGTTGTCGTATCATATACAGTATGTTTAAAGTTGTTTTCTTCGGTAACTTTTTGGTAGTTTTGACACATTCTCGCTAAATAATTATCGTGCCTGTCTTTTTTTATATGAAATGGTTTAATTTTTATTCAATCTATTTGTTTTTGATTTAATTATTGGTTCAGGCTTCTAACTTTTATTACAGGGATCAACCTCTCCGTGTCCTTCAGAAATGTGATGATTTTTTTACTTATATTATTTCATGCTCTCGCGACTGATGGAGAATGTTGGTATGTCTAAGTTAATTTTTGTCTTTTTCCATCCCTTTACAGTTTAAACCCTCACATTGTCGGATTAGATGATTACTCCACATCTATAAAAATTCCAAATACAAATTATTTTTAATTTTTACTTAAGGGTTCATTCGTTTGTTTTCTTAGATGTTTTTATTTATAATTCGCTTTTATCTATATATTTCTGAATTTTGCATTTTCTCTTGAAATCTGTTTTTTATCTCTTATCTATGTATTATATAGTATCAACCGTGAACGTTTTCTAGGTTTTTGTATATATTCTGTTTCTATTCGCTTCTCTGTAGGGTATCACAGTCTCCTTTTTACCCTTTTCTTCTTTATTTTCTAGATATATTTATTTTATTTCCTTTCCTTACAACGCAGAATTTTTTCACCTGTCCTTCTTTTGAATCCTTTTTCTTAAGTTCAATGATGCGACCAAAACTTCTTTCTCTATAATTTATGTTGATTTTAGCCTACAAGTTTCTTTAACTGCTGCATATATTCTATTTTGATCGAACAATTTTAGTGCCAAATCTATCGAAGAACCTTGTTTACTTGTGTAAGATATGATACATGAATACAGCTTATATCAACTATCTTGACATGATATGTATTTGAACCAATAAAACTGATTGAAACTTTAATTGCATTAACGAATATTATGTTAGATATAAACTTCCAATATAGGGGAACGTATAGGTCAGATACTTGTCTCATATGTTTATTCACTGCCATCGTTAGGTGGTTCTTTTTCAATTTTAAACAGAAACCTAATTCTTTGTTGTTAAACACAATTGACTATCTAAGGGCTTCCCAAAACGGAAATCGAACTAATATTTAGTCTTATAATCCCCCAGATTTACCACCGATCCACTGAGAAGCCAGAAACGTAAATGTGTAGCGTGTGATATTTATAAATCATTTCAACAATTATACTTTTATAAGTCTTTTGAAAGCAATGCAAAATTTTCTTTTAATGCAAGAACGTTAAAACATTTTAAAACTGTGAGCTCACTGATCTAAAATAAAGACGAAACAGTTGTATTTTGATTTGAAAACTTGTGTCTTTAACGTATATTATAGATTACTGCATCCGTAAATTTTCAGTGAATAGTATTGTCTGGCCTTTCAGAATTTGACTACAAACACATTAACACTATTTAAAAATGCGGCTCATTCTACGCGAGCTATAATAGGGTTTCGTGAAAACTACTCTGAAATAAGAACTGCAGACTGTACGTCTATGTTATCTTACGGAAGAATAACCAGTAACATTGTTAACATCCTACCTTACACCAACACCATACCATGTTCTTGATTTTAATACGTAGCTAAAATGTTCCATAGACAACGAAGAATGCCAAGTAGAGTGGTGATTCCAAATTGTTTGTGTAGTATTTACATCAGAGATTATATTTGTTTCTGATGTTTCAAATAACTGCATCATCATGAGTTACGATTGGACATTACAGGTAATCAGTATACATTTTAAGCCTCATTGATGTTCTATTCTAAAAGGCTAAAAATATAATAACTGCTTAAATATATATATATATTAATGTATAGACGAATAAACATTGCTGACTCACAATAACTACGTATAAAGAGTTTCTTTAATAACTTTTATATTTACTTACGTTATATAAGTACAGTAACAAAATGTAATATATTACATCGTGCACGAAAAATAACTTATCTCTGTGCATCAGCTTTCTTAGGGGGCAAAGGTAACAGACAGTAAGTATCAATGAATTCTTTGGGAACGAATTTCGAGATAGAAAATACCGAAAACGTTATCGAATCTCGTTAAGGAACAATAAATATGTCTCCATAGATAATAAGTGGTTTCGTGAGAAAACATTGGCACAGACAGCGGGAGTAAACAAGCCGCACAACTGTGTCAGGTACGTTGGTACGGCATTCGTTGTTGCCCGATCAATATTCAACAATCCTCCTTCGACGGCCTCAGACCTGTTGAATGTTTGTCGAACGTGGTTGTTAAAGTATCAGCCTCAAGTAATATATGTGAAATCGGATTTATCAATCTTGTGTAAACATAAACTGAGGTAGATGATTCTCGATTTGGACTTCGTGGAACTTAGCTTCCTTTCCTTCGTAAACAGGAAAATTTCCTACGATAGTCTGTATTGCGTGCAACAATACGTATTTGGTTCGTAGATAAACAGATATATCAATATATATATTTAATAAAACCTCGTTATTAAAATTTATTACATTAAATAACTATGCATAAAATAATATATTTAACATAATTGTTTAAATAAATCATACTGCGATATGGAAAATGAATTTTGTTAAAAACCAAGAGCTGATTTATCAGTTCAAGTTTGCATTCAATTTGTATTTATTATGACATCAGTGATTCAATGTTGTATTAAAATATAAGCTCATAAATTGAGCTTACTATATTCTAAACATCACTTATAGTAAACAATTACATATGTGGTTCTCAATTTTTTTTTTTTTTGTAAAACATTGGTTTCCAATAACTTACCATATTTCGATTTACGCTCGGCACACTTTCTCGGAGTATTTCGTACATGCTAAAAGGAACCCAAAAATATTAAGATATTGTGTTAGAAAAATAATAGTAAGTAAAAATTACGTTTACTGACTAATAGAAATACAGTCATTGGTTTCAGAAAACAGTAACATGATATACGATCTTGTAATAAACAAAGATAATAACAAATAAAGAAAACACAAGTTTTCACCTTGCTTTATTTATTTTTAGATCATTGTTCCCTTACAAGTTAAAATAAAATATAATTATGTTAGATGAAATTTTATACTTCCCTCTTTAGAATCGTAAACGTAAACTTGTTGAGATTCGTAAACAGTAATATAACATTTTCCTTTTATACAACTCGTATATTTAATTTATAAGAATTGGATAGTCCTGATAAATTAAGAGCCTGGCATAACTTCGTGGTTAGGGCGCTCGACTCGCAGCCTGAGAATCGGATATTCGAATCCCCGTAACTAAGCGTGCTTGCTGTTTAGGGTTGCTGGCAGGGCCAGCCACCGAATATATAAAAGTTGTTAGCTTACAGGAAGTATCCGAGCGGATCCCAAATCTAGAAGTGATTAATGTCGAATGATGAAGGAGCAGTGCTGATAAATTAGGATTCTAGTAATAAAGATAAGGCCATTTCTTTCCTTGTAACAAAGTTGTTATTTTATATTTATTTTAATATTGACGTTTGTTTAGATTAAATTTATATCTAGAAACATACATAGCTTATACTGTTAGATATGTTTTGCGAAACTCCCGCCTACTCTCCAAAGCTGTAGAAGATTCTCGAGAGTAGGAATCAATAATATATGTATGTAAGTAAATGCTTAAATGTAGCTTTGTATTGTTACGTAATCCGAATTTTCTAGAAAGCCTCCACACGCCTATAAATATAACCAATGGAACGCACTAAAGAAATAGTATCTATTAATAGTTTGCTATAGTCAGTGTGCTATAAACTTCGGAAGCTATAACTGTGATTGTTATAACTCTTATCAATCGGAAAACTTCAGATATTTTACCAGGAACTTCAGTGAATTCTCATAGGACATTAGTATTTTTACGAAAACATTACATAACGTCACGGTGGAAAGCTAGCTCCATGTTAAGGGAATTATACCTACGTCAACTCGCTCATCGCGAACCCTCGATAAGATATCGAAGAAGTTCCAGATTAGAAAGAAGACTTTATATTGCTTGTAAGTTTGTGAAACTTTTGTTTATAAATCATTGTTTGTAATAACTATTATTGTAAAGTGTATTGTTGTGTGCATATTAAAACGTATTTGTGTTTAAAAAAGAAAACTGTGTGTGTCAATCTTGTTGGCGAATATCATAAACAGACTATATATCGGCTTCTACTTAACTGCTAAATCCAAAGTACAATTTAACTACTAAATTTAAATTTATTAATTAACTCAGTTTCAGATCATTGGAAATTCTAATACGTAACATCCTAAAGGAAATGTTTGTTTTTAGTTCAATTGTCAGTCTCAATACAGTAAAGTGTGATCAGATTTAAAAATATAAACTAGAAATTAAGTTTGGTCTAAGCTATTCCTTTCTATGTATAAAAACGCGACTAAAACTATTTCATCACTCAAATCTTCAGAGTTTCATAAATTTTAATTTCGACCTATAATAAAAATAATGTAACCTTGATAAGTTTGACAACTCTGCTAGCAATATTATAATCACCATTTATCTTTTAAAAATTGACTTTTAGGCTGCAAAAGGCATTATTTACCACATATAAATTTATGTTTCAGTCAAATAGTTTTTAAGAAAGTTATCATTATTCTGTAGACAGATTACCACTGGAAGCAAGCGGACATTAATCAATAGCCGGCGAATACGTTTACTTTGGAATTGTTCTCTAACTACAAAAAGTGTCAAATCACTCATACCATGATCTTAAAAATTTAAGCTACAAGAAAGAAATTCCTTTCCATTATGTTCACAGTCTTGTTTTGGGGTAACTGCTAGTAACTAATGGACCAGTAGCGTTGCGAGCTGCAGGTCTTTTTTTTTTCTTTCTTTGACTTTGCCAAACTATTTCTTAGTTCTGAAAAACTTAACTTAATTATTCAGGAAACCTTGTTCCATTAATGCATTATTTCTTCGAATGTAGTTTCCAGACCAATTGTTCACAATAGATTGTGGATAATATCACCTTATTAGTATTATTGTTAAATGTAATGAAGCACTAGCAAAGTTTATTTTGTTTTAATGTAAAGATGCACAATAGGTTATTTGCGTTCTTTCCACTACAGGGAATCTAACCGCGGATTTATTTGAGCGAAATACGACTGTAAATTTATTGTTGACCAACTGGGGGACGTATCAGTAAAGAAAGTTTTCTCTAATTCTGTTGTTACCACTTGCAAAAAGATTTAGTTTTTAATGTGTATGTGGGTTTTTTATAGCAAGACTACATCAGGCTATCTGCTGTGTCTACCGAGGGAATCGAACTCCTGATTTTAGTGTTGTAAATCCGTAGATTAAGCCCTGTCTCCCAGGGGACATACTTTTTAATAGGCCAAGGAATGAGATTACAGATGGTAAAATGTCGTCACGCTTTAAAGAGTTTTTAATTGATTTGTTCTTAATGCATCAAGTAATAAAATTACTTTTCTTATTAGTTTTCTTATTTTAAAGCGTTCATAATTAATTATAATTCAAAATACAAGAAACTACTTACAATTTGTAATAAGCAGACTTTGTGTTTATGTTTCTAATTTTTACAAAATCGTGCCTCGTGCTTTTCCAATTTCACTTCCGCGTATTAGTCTGTTGATATGAGAATTTAATTAAGGATCGTTTCGCTGTTTGTACTGTGCGGTAACTAGTGTAATCGTTATAATATATCAATGAAAACATGTTCCATTCCTGAACTACATGTGCTTTCTCATCCGATACAAGAATACTTAGCAATATTAAGAAAATTAACAAGTTAATGAATACATGGCTTACCTAACAGTTACAATCAAGTTCAGTCTACTATTCTTGGAACACGTATTTGTGCTACCTGATCAATCTACGTTTCAGTTATTTAGCAGAGATTGTCTCGCTATTTCGCTATGGTGAAATAGGAAGTATTTATCTCAAGTTGTATATAATTATGAAATATGTGATAAATGAAAGAATGAGTAATATTTGAATTATGGCGAAAATAATGACAAAACTCACAAGCTACCATCCACACTTCTTCCACGAAAAAAACAACCATAGAAACTGGAATCACAGCACAGTTTTTCATTTCAGCTTCAATGGACTTTAGTTCCTTAGGTTTGCTAAACAAGATCTTGGAAGCTGTCATCCACGTCAAGGTGTTAGGCCTAGCTTTGACTTTAGAAGCTTATTACAATAAAAGTTTCATTCTCGGCCACTGGTAGGTCATCAAGGCCATCAGATTGGCCATGATTGATAACAAGAAAGTGTAGCAGTAGCTCTTTGAAATTGTTCCTGTAAAGTGTGATTAATTCTTTGTATAAATTAATTATACAAACATAAAGTTATGAAAAATAAGATAGAGAGTATATAATATATATTTTAATGCAAAAAGTTACTTGAGTTACAAGGATTATGAATATGAAATACCTACATTAAAAATTAAAGCGTTTTTTTTCTCAAGTAAATATAGTTATTCCTAGTTTTAGCTAAGTCGGCACGTTTTAATACTAAAGGAAGGGCGAAGCGATTCTATTTCGCTGAGCCATGTCTTCAAAAATATTAATAATTCAATCACGTACTACAAACCACTTTAAATTCCCATACACTTTCCTTAGTACATTGAAAAATGAAACCGACTTTTGCTTTGTATATATGTATATACATTTATTTTTTATCATACACGCACGTGCGTGCGTGCATAGCCACAGAAACACACACGATACACGTTCGAAGTAGGTTTCTTTGCTTTGTGAAGAACACCAGTTATTCTATATTCAAGACTTTCCAATGAAATCTGTTAGTATTGATCTTTCGAGACTACGTAGCTTGATCGAATTATCAATAATTGACATAATACAAGAACGACTTCTGTTCGCTAGAAAGAGTTTATTTAATAATTTATCCCACGTTTAATATCAATACTCTTGGCTTACTTTGTGTAAAAGCAGCTTAATTAGCAAGCCTTAGTTCATCCCACAGTTACAGTTTTTTTATTTGTACTGTGAAATATTGTCATTATAGTTAACCATTTTCCTCAATGTTTTAAAGTGTCGAAATAATAATGAGAAGCTGTGTAAGCACACATATATATTTATATTCAAAATTCAATCTATTATTGGGCCCGGCATGGCCAGGTGGATAAGGCACTCGACTCGCAATCTGAGGGTCGCGGGTTCGAATCCCTGTCCTACCAAACATGCTCGCCCTTTCAGCCGTGGGGGCGTTGTAATGTGACGGTCAATCCCACTATTCGTTGGTAAAAGAGTAGCCCAAGAGTTGGCGGTGGGTGGTGATGACTTCTCTCTAGCTAAATTAGGGACGGCTGGCGCAGATAGCCCTCGTGTAACTTTGCGTGAAATTCAAAAACAAACGATCTATTATTGTTTCTTGTTCTAACGTTACGTCTCGGTATATAAAAATCCAAATTATTTATTAAGGATTATGGCTATGTATGACTTTATATTAGTTTAATAATAGTTATACAATTGCATATACTCCACGTTTCCTTTAATAAATTACTTTTGGCGAATTTTACTCTTGTTTTTTTTGTTTTTTTTCGTAAATTAAGATAGAAATCTAATTATCAAACATTAAGCACGTGTTGTTTTTGTTTTAGCGAAAGCGTAAGACTACCCACATCACTTATCACCTCTTCCAACATAAATATTGCAACAACAAAAAAAGACAATAATACATGAAAACAATTACAGCACCCCCTAGGGTTTTCTTAAGTCTAACCTAATGAAGTACTGTTCATATCAATTAAGGCAGAACATTGTAGTTTCATCTGAACAATACACTTTTGCTTTCATGTGTTTGATATTTTCGTGCACCAATTCTGAGACTAACGTATAGAGTATAGCAACAAAATATTTTTAAGCAGGATGTGATTTGGCTAATGATACTCTAACATTCTGAAACGTTCGAAAGTGAAATTTTTGGCCTGGGAATTGATTTGATATTGGAAAGAAAAGAATAATATGAAATCATTGTAGATAAAGAATATAAGCACAGCAAGTATGCAACGGAAATTATTGGTGTTAAATGTGATCTGATATCATTTGAAAAATAAGACATTGGTGTCGATAAAAAATATAAACCTACAAGTAGGATTCTAATATCAATCTCCTTTTCAGAAGCCCCCCAGTGGCACAGCGGTATGTCCGCGTATCTACAACGCTAGAAACCGGGTTTCGATACTCGTGGTGGGCAGAGCACAAATAGCCCATTGTGTAGCTTTGTGCATAAATTCAAACAAACAAATCTTTTTAGAATTCAGGAAACTGAAATATAGTAAGACCTTCAGATCTGTTATGGTAAGGTTTGGAAAACAGTAAAGACGTAGTAATGCTGAACTGTGCGTTGGATTTTGACACACAACTGTTTTAAAGAATAAAAAATAATATGATGTGGCCAAACCGAAAACTATATATATATGATTCAGTTTCATTGAATTTGTTGAAAAAATAAAATATATATATTTAAAGTGAAAATAATTTGTATTGTATGTTGAAAACTGTCAAAGTGGTTTGATTAACATGAGCATCTGAAAATTATGCCTGCTCTGAATCTACAGTCATAACGATGCCCACCAAGTTTGCGACAATATCCACAGGAACAATTAAGGCCGAGTTTATGGGGAAATTATAGTATCTAATTTATATTTTAAGCCTTTTAAGTTAAGTCTTATATTCGTATGAGTTGTGGATTAATACATAAAAGACCAAAACCATACCAACGTGACATTGATGCAACTGGTAAAGGTATCGCATATTCAGTTACATATCCATGTTCATGTCAAGATTTTCTAGATGTTGATAAACTTTCTTTTTTTATATAACTTTTGGGATCAAAGAGCTAAAAATTGTCATTCTGGCTGTTAGTACTTTCATCTGATTAGCAGTTTAAAATTATGGACGACTACATCTGATGATAATACTCATTCTATGATTTATTTTATCAACATCGTTGTTATACTTTTTATTATAATTTTTCTTACATACATATATTCAATATGTGTTATTCCTTTCTAAGTTGTCCCCCAGTGGCACAGCGGTAAGTCTTCGGATTTACAGTGCTAAAATCAGGGGATCGTTTTCCCTCAGTGAACACAGCAGATAGCCCAATGTAGCTTTGCTATGAGGAATACACACTTTTCCTTTTTAAGTTTGTGAAAATCATTTTGCTTTGTCGCAAATGTATCTAGGACTAACCTAAGTCTTCTAAGCCGGCCGAATATTATGAATGAAATAATACTGAGATTAGAGTCGAAAATATTGTTGGCAGTGTAGGCATCCAACCGATGCTTTAATTAATCTATGTATATGTAGGTTTCTGTTCTCGTGTATACCGATATATCACATAGCAAAGGCTGCTTATAAAAAAATCACTTTTTTTTTAATTATTATTAAATCTACTTGTTCTATGGTAACTAAATTCCACTATAGGCACATTTATAATCATACGTTTCATTCAGAAAAGTTTGGATATTGTGCAGAAATATTCAACATGCTACACAGGGTATTCAATATACTTTTCATCGGTATTAATCGACATACCAATCATATCCCTAAACATACACACTGAAAGCATCATCTGTTCTGGAAATTATTCATTGACCCTCACAATATCATGCTTTCAGTTTAAATCTCCAACTCAGATTGCTGGAAATGAAACAAAACAAAATCTAGTTTTTGAGAATAAGTTTTGGGCATGCAATATAATACGGTTTTGAATCACCATCTAACACACCCAAACTTTCCTGGATACAACTTACGATACTCAATGTACCTATGGTTATAAATTGTGTTCCCCTAGTACAATTAGTTTTTAAGATATTATCATTATGAATATGAGGTTATATTTGTAACCACCCTGTAGTTATTTGTTACTTCTGCTACTGGATTGTTTTCTTTATGAAAATGTGCATGTTACGTTTTAATTCTGATCTATATAGTTAGTATATTTTTATCAGAATTTTCCAAAAACTGGATTTACTACGCATAAAATTTCTTAAGCGAAATTACGAGATTTCTTTAATTCATAAATATATAATGTTTCGTGCAAATAATAATTTTAAAATAAAGAGACTGTGTTACTTTGAATAAAAATTTATGTAATATGTTCTTATGAACTTATTGAATTCGCTAATAGAATTTAAACTCTGATAAAACACATTATTAATATAGTGCACCTTCAACATTAATAATATACTATTCCATATGATAAGGCTTTAATGCTTTAAAAGGGTCAATGACAACACACTTATCTAATGTGACTCAAAGGAGGTAGGAGACTCTCAAGATGAGCCATCAGTGGAAAAAAATTACTCTCTAAGGAGCAAAACTTCGATTCGAAAGAATCATGATATTTGTTGTCTTCTTGTCGCAAGCCGGCAAAAATAGATTTTCATCAGTTACATTTAAGTGAACTTATACATCAGATTTAGAGGTACAGAGTCGAAAATAAGAAATTTCTGAGTTTGATGCTAGAGGAACAATGCAATTGAAATTCTTATCATTCCACACTTGTATGTCACAAGTCTTACAAAGGTTCAGCACTTTTACAATCCATAGCAAATCTGTTATTATACAGGTCTGTAGATCTTGATATGTTAGAAACTTTTACTGGTGTGTGCAGTTGGTTTGATTCGGGAAGCTGTCATGTTGAAATATATATCCTTATAGAATTACAGGATCAGATAAGAGTAACAATTAATAATGTTATTCTCGATAAAAGTAAGCAACTAAAATAGTTCTCAAATGATGTGCATAGTTCCATGTACTGTTCTTGAAGATTCAACGAAGATAAGTTACTTTGTATTTTTGTAACACAGTATGGTGTATTATTCATGATAAACAATACACTGATAACACATTAGCATTTAAAAATTCGAATAACTCATAATTGCAGCCTCTAATACTATCAAAGCTGGCAATTTTAAAAATACTCTTGGATATTATCTCGAATTTTTAAGAAATTTCCACTATATTCTTTGGCAAAAAATTTTAATAGTTAAAACTTACTTATTTGCTTTGCGTTTAAACTTAAAACTACACAAGGGGTTATCTCTTCTTTCCCCCACCGCTGATATTGAACTCCATATTTTTAGCGTTATAAGCTACAAGCTTACACCCGAACCACCGGAGGAACAATAATTAATAGAGACAATCATAAGTCAAAACATAGTTAGCACAATGAAAGCAAATTACTTTATCTTATCAAGCTTGTTTGGCCTTGGAGTTAATCTAATGTATATGGTTCATAATTTAAATGATTATATGAAACTACTCATTATCACCCGAGGAAGAGTTTGTTTGTTTGTTTTGGAATTTCGCGCAAAGCTACACGAGGGCTATCTGCGCTAGCCGTCCCTAACTTTAGCAGTGTAAGACTAGAGGGAAGGCAGCTAGTCATCACCACCCACCGCCAACTCTT
>NW_013666083.1:325088-330901 GCF_000517525.1 Limulus polyphemus
TTTAAATGATTATATGAAACTACTCATTATCACCCGAGGAAGAGAACAGATATATTCAAACTTCCATTCAAACTGGCGAATATGTTTTTTTTTTCAGATATATATGTAACACACTGTGGAAAGTCTGGATATCATAGTGTGGAAATAATTGTACTGTTATCAAATGAGCAGTGTTATCCATGTATCGTGAAAAAAGAGCCACTGGATGATTTTCACATATGTTTGTTAAGGAACAGATGAAAAATAAAAATGTGTATCTTTTATAACACTTTTATTAGAAATTTTGACTTGACAAAAAAAAAAGAGAATTGAATTGGCGAAAATCAACTTTCCTATATATTGTCAACACATTGTGTTTACTTAAACGTGGTGCCACACTTTGACTGGTTGTTTAGTGGTGTTGCAAGAACCAGATAAAATTGATTTAGATTTATGCAAGATATCTGTACTAAAAATGATCTATTAAAATTGCGCATAGCATTCATACTCATAGCGTATTTTAATCTAGGATTTACTCAATTTTGTTCCACACACAAAATCAATCAGCTAATATGAGTATAAGTATGTCATGTTCCACAACTGAATTAAAGTTGCAAAATCAGGTGAAGCAAAATTAATCCAGCAAAGTTACCAGATTTTGACCTGAATTTGAAGGTTACCACACGTATGGATGAGCTTCTTAACATGTATTAGGTCCACAGAAAGATAATTTTTTGTTTATAAAAACCTTTATAAACCAGTTATAGACCCTGAATTATAAATAACAATGACACCTATAAAAGTGTAGTGTATAAACAAAAATACTGATCGAAAAGAATTTGACAGAGAAAGCAAACGTAATAGTGATTTGTTCCAATATAGAAAAATTACTCAAATGTTTATCTGAACTGAATTGCTAGTGTTCGTGTGCATTAATCTTTAATATTTTATACTGGTTTCTAGCAAAGAACATGTCAGCAACATATTCAACTGAAGATGATGGGGCTCGAACGAGATTCTGTGTAGATGCTTGAATGGAGTAATGTCTGTGAACCGTTTTATATACATTAAAAACAGCTTCTATCTCATGAACCTAGTATAACTGCAGTAAATAAATATGGAGTCAACTATAACCAGTTTTCACAATTTTAAGCTAAAATACAATAACATTTTGAAAATATAACTCTACTTGAATCGGCCGAACTAAGTGTGAACTTTCACACATTTGAGACAGTAATTTCTTTCAATAGTGAAACAATTCACTCTTAATGTATAATTCATTTGGTTAACTTCAAAATACTGGTCAAAATGTCTAAAAAGAAGTTTCTAAGTTTGAGTATAAACATACGCCATTGTTACCTCAACTAAATATATATATATAAGAAAATGTAATAAAATAGCTTTGTTTTATGTTCTTACCATATCATTCAGTGCCAATTGAACAATAAATATTCTTAACAGTGGAACACTACTGTATAGAACTCGTTTGCAAACAAGGACTACACACTAGAACATTATTATGCATTGAGGCATTAGATGTGGCCAAAAATGATTTTGTTCAATAAATATAAGAATTAAGTATGAACAAAACAAATAAACATTAACATTTATCAGTTGAGCCTTCTTCTACAGTGATGTTTGATTCAAATCCCGCTATGCTGAAAACGTAGCATAGAACATGTTTCGTGAAGAATTCAGTGATGCTGATACAAAGATCGTATCATCTTAAAGATAGATTAGCTTAACTTAACCAGTAATGCATTGTTGTGCTTCTGCTATTTTTTGTGAGATTAAGTTTTTATGGGTTTTAGAACTAAGACAAATATTTGGAACAAACAGAAATATCTGAATCTCACAAGCATTTACAAAGCTTCAAGAACTGCTAATATTTTGAAATTTTTTTACTTTTCCACTTAGATCCACTTAGAAGCTTCAATATTTGATTCAAGAAAGTTTCTAAATATGGACAAATGTTGTTTATGTTTCTATATGAAAAGAATTCATTCGAGACTCTAAACATTCTGTGCAACGTTTTATACATCGAGATGGCATCTCATGTGACCTTAAGGTCACAGTCAGAAATTTATCTGACCTTAGTGAGTCATTATTGTTGGTTCATAGTTTATCTTCAAAATTTACAATAAGAAAATATTATAAATTGAAGAGTTTAACTAAAATCACATAATGAAAAATTTCCATAAAACACTCTCTAAGTTGTCAGCTACAACTGAAAAGGTGCATCAAGGAATTAACATCAAACAATCATGTGTTTGTATCTTAAAAGGCCCTGCATGGCCAGGTGGTTAAAGCGCTCGACTCGCAATCGAGCATTTTTAGCATAACAACGAAGGAGGCTTGTTTGTTCATTTGGTTAGTAAGTGCTATAACACAAGCCCAAATTTTAAACTTATCAATGTTGTGTAATGCGTTACAAAAACACAAAAGGGTAAAGAAATATCGTGGAGAGTGCTGTAAGACTTTATGTTTTTGCTTACAAGTTTCATAATTCAGAATAGAACTAATCTTTTACTGGGCAAAAAGTTCAAGCTAACATAAAGTAAATAAAACAAACTAACTATATTTTACTTTTTTTCTCTCTTGTACTGATGATGTTTATGGTCTTGAATAGCATTTTCTCTTGCGTATCTTAGATTGTGTTGGACAAAAAAAAAAGAGTCAGTAAGTGAACTGACTATGATTACTCCCACTGTAAGCAGTTACTCTCTTTGATGGATCTGGTAAGCTAATGAGCATCCAAATAGTTCTGCGTCTACTATTTTCTGCTTAGCGCTGGTTGTAAGAGATATTAATTATCTGGTTTAGATTATCAATTTAGCTCGTATTTCCAGTCGCTATTGTCACAACAATCGCAATCATTAATTATTCACTTTGAAGTAGCTTCGTAATGATATTCTTAGGGGAAAAAATAAAGAAAATGAAACCTCATAATCCATAGTGTCACTGAAACAAAATATACAATGCACGTGTACTTTCAACTGATCGTTAGCTCTTTCCAACGTTCGGTTTTGGCTCTTCAGTTAACTGCTTTGTTATCTAATTAAAATGTACGCACTCGTTTCAGTTAAATGAATTAGTAATAGGAATAACAAGCTGTGAACATATATTTTAAATGTGCCCTAGTATTTATGAAAACTTTGACTCCGCCTCTGTCATTTTATAAAAGTATATCTTAGTGTTTAAAAAGTACATGTAAAAACACATTTAAAAAGTGCAAGTTCGTTACTTTTCGAAATAAGGTAAGAGCACATTAAACATACGACAAAACATCTTACACTAAAACTTTCAACCACTTTTAGAAAAACAAAGTGTCAACAAGAAGAAAATGTATTTTTAAAGTAAAAATCCTTAGGATTAACGTTTTAAAGCTATTATACTTTATTAAACTCCTTAAGGTAGAACTATACTAGAAATATACCACTTCTTATTTAGGGTGATAAGCCCATAAAATACCCACAAGTATTTCCTATAGTTACTACTTTGATGGGCAAAAATTACTCTTAGATATAATTTTACACTATCGTTGCAAACAATCTCACTAGGCAAATGCTTTACCTTTTGAGACGATTTTTCATTTAAAAAAAATGTCCCCCGGTAAGACGACGGTAAGTTTACGGACCTATAACTCCTAAATCAATTCCCCGCGGTGGACACAGCAGATATCCTAATGTGACTTTGTTCTAAAAAAAAAAACAAATATAAAAAATGGCCAAAACTTAATCACAGAGGCTAAATAATTATAAGTAAAATTAATTTCGTTATGAAACAATGTAAATGTTCTGGGATTAACATCATTTATTGAAAAACCTGGGCGATTATTTTCGTGGTTAAGTTAGGATGTTTCTTTTTTTTTTCGCATATACCTATTTAATCAAAAAATGTCACTGGATAATTTTCTCAAATGAATAGAATAGAAACAGAAAGAATCAGGGACAATGTAAATGATTGGAATACTTAACAGTAAAAACCAATGGCTCAAATAAAATATAATAACATATACACAATTAAAATTGCCCATAAAAGTAAATATAGCCAATTCGAATTGTTGTGATCGTTGTTCTAGAGAGTTGTTAGTACGAAACACATTTGGCAGATTTCTGTGACTTGATGCGCCTATTCACTATGATTGTAAATACACTGTATAAAATAGTTAAACGATAGTCAGAGTTTATGACAATAATGCTATGTTAATGCAGTTTTAAATGCTTCCAATTTTTCATTAGCCATTATTAGACCAAAACCAAACAAAAGAAACAGTTGGATATTTTCCTAGAAAAAATGTGGAACCATTTCCAAACCAACGTTACATTTTCTCGTATACCTTGTCATCATCATCCACAACACAGACCGTCAACCGCTATGAGTCGATTCTGGATCGCAACAGTCGTATAGATTGAATCAGCAAGGTACAAAAAAGATCACCTGAAGTGGTGCCAAGAGCATGTGCAGTTCAACAACGACAGTGTTGTTTTTAGACGAGCCACGCTTCACCTTATAGCAAGGTAATAGGCATGCACCCATTTGAAGAGAATATGAAACCAGATTCAATCGCATTTTCATGCAGGAACGCGTATAGCGAAGTCAAAATACGATATTGGCAGGAATAAATATTGATGGATGTATTGATATATATATATATATATATATATACTGTATAAAATGCTACACTTAATACTATATATTACTGGTACTTATTTTAGCCAGTGGGTGATGATGGCATCTTCTAGTCTACCAAACTGATTGAAATTTTCGTTGAAGACAAGATAATATATCGAATGAAGTGGCCTTCAATCTCATTGGTTTTCAGCTCCATCAAGTTGGTATGGGAAATTCTTTGGAGCCACGTCTCATTCTGTTAGTTGACTCCAGGCATTAAAGATGCCCTGGAAACAGCTCTTTCAGAAGAGTGATGAAGAATATCTCAGAGTGTTATCAACACTCTAAACTTATACATGCAACATCGGTACCAAATGCTCTGTTTACATAGAAATGAGCTAAAAGAGGTAACTGACATTAGTTTATACCAGTATTTTGCCTTGTCTTACTTAAACTATCATATATTCTAATTATTTTCTGCTATATAGATCTATATCATGTCTTAGCCAGAAATAACTCTTAATCTGACAAGAAATTAGTATAAATTATTAGAAAACCCATATAAGTTTTTAATATCTTATTTCATAACCGAATTACTTAAAGTTGGGTATACATATACAATAATATATACCAAAGTGTCATTATAATAATAGATAGGTAGGCAATCAACGATTTAAGAGCATAAGGAAAAGTTTTGATAATGGTGTAACATACTACATGGTTCGACAGAACATTGGTCTCTCTTCTTCAAGTAAGATCAGTACTAAGCAATACAAGGTTTATATATATAATTACAAAGATAAAAGATACAACGATTAAATGTGACGGAAATGATGTCAGCAGGTGACAGGATATAGGTAAAGATCAAGTCTGGTCAAGTGTATGAACCTTGACAAATACAGCTGATGCTGCTACGGCCATCATCACGGTTTACTGAGAGACCATTTGCTTTCATAATTTCTAAAAAAGTATCTTTCTTTTAGTTTTGGTTGGTGTAGGAGAAGAATTTCACCCCAAAGTATTTTGTGACCTGTTTCATACTGACGATTTGTTAATGCAGACAGTAGTCAGACAAAAGTAACACAAACGTTAGTGGTGGTTGATGTAAACTAGTAACCTTCCTCTAGTCTATCAGCTCAAAATTAGGGATGGCTATGAGCAGGTAGCCCTTGTTTAGTATGGGCCGAAAATTCGGACACAAATAAACAATTGTTAGTATC
>NW_013666083.1:330942-351381 GCF_000517525.1 Limulus polyphemus
CTTTTTAGTTTTGGTTGATGTAGGAGAAGAATTTCACCCCTAAAGTATTTTGTGACCTGTTTCATACTGACGATTTGTTAATGCAGATATCTGGAATTCACCTCTACGCATGTGACCTTGGTGTTCTTTGTGACTTATTTCTAATGAACGTGACATATTTCTTTCCACATTGACATGGGATACTGTATATGCCCTATTTTGTTCTTTTGATAGGGATTCTTTCGGGTTAGGTAGTAAGATGTTAGTTTTATGAAAAGGTTTGAATGCAGTTTTTACATCAATGCTCAAATTATTAAAATGAAGTTTTGGGACAGTAGTCAGACAAAAGTAACACAAACGTTAGTGGTGGTTGATGTAAACTTGTAACCTTCCTCTAGTCTATCAGCTCAAAGTTAGGGATGGCTATGAGCAGGTACCCCTTGTTTAGTATGGATCGAAAATTCAGACACAAATAAACAATTGTTAGTATCAATGGTATCTGGTAGTAACATTTTGATATGTAATTAGCACTTTCATGATAACTACTATAACACTTCTAAAAAAACAAGAATTTTAGGGATAAGCGATATTTTTAAATTTTATGCTCGTGTGAATTAATTTTGATATAGAATGTAAAACTGACTTTTTTTGTTACATTTAACAACTTCGCCAATGTCGAGTGATTCTAATAAACATAAAGTAAAAAGTGAAATATATTCAGCAATGACACTGAGGTAATGATTTAGCTATTAAGAGCATCCAACTACAGAAAATCAGTACCAGGATTTTTTAATGTCATTTGGCGCAGATTTTTTAAAAATTATAGAATGTTCAAATTCTGCAATAAGTATTTTGGGAGAAATGCTTTATAGATGAATTAGAATTTTAATAAAATACATAACTATTTTTAGCTCATTCGTGATTTTGACTTTACAGCTAATTTTGTGTTATTATGTCCAATCTATTTTAATGGAAATTCCATCCCTTACAGCTAAGCATTATTACCATAAGAAACAATAGATTTGTCTGTTTTTACATTAATTACCATGACAATTACCACATGCTGTAAGCACTAAATGTCATTTTTAAGATACGAGATTTGTTTGTTTTTGAATTTCGCTAGTATATCATGGTATAAAGCAAAGTAACGAATAAGTCGAAACCTCTGAATATATGTTTATTTTAGGATAAATTAAGCGTGAATATTTGATAAAAACGTTTTGTTAATATCCTTTAGATTGTTTTGTACCATTGAACTCTCTCTGGAATGCATTAGGAGGTCAAGTTGCAAGCAAATTGTTACAATTAATTAACATTAATTATCATTAGGAGGTCAAGCTGCAAGCAAATTGTCAAAATTACTTAACATTAAATCTCATTAAGAGGTCAAGCGGCAAGCAAATTGTCACAATTAATTAGCATTAAATATCATTAGGAGGTCAAGCTACAATCAAATTGTCACAATTAATTAGCACTAAATCTCAACATTTCCGTTTGTGAACCCTTCACATAATTATGTACAAAAAAGCGGAATGTGTGAAAAATAACTTTTATTCTAAACACAGAGTACCGTTTCCAAAATATACGGTTGAATTTCTGTTAAAATAAATATTTTCAAAATGTTTGATTTTACTAAATCCTTTATTTAACTCTCATTCAAAGTTTACTTAACTTCAAGATTTTCAGTACTTGGTTAAACGTGTGTAACATTATAAATGAATAATTTTACCAACATTATTTTGCTGTTGATAAAAGTCAACAGTTTTCCTTATCACATATCTGACATATCAGTACAAGTAATATACTTGTTATCTTAATAAGTTAGAGATCCCTGACAAACTACTACGTTAAAAATGATGCTTGTGGTGTTTGTCATATGTATTTATCTCAATTACAATACTTTAATTTCCATGCTTTTCTATCGTCTTTCTAAATTCATTTGTGCTGCTTAACACAACACAAAAAAGGTCTTAATTAACCGATGTATTCTCCAATAACTAGAGAACAACGATGGTTGATGTTGTAGTTCTTATCTATTTACACGAAATCCTATCGATCCTAATGTAATAACTACCAACATTTCCTTCCAATTACAAAACTAATGTGAAATATTTCTGCAAAAACACAAAACTATTATGCTACGTTTCACTTTTGAGGAACTTAAAGAACGCACCACACATTTACAAAGATTATTTGAATATTAACAATATTAAATGAATACTTTAGTTGCAAGTTACGTTTATTTGTTTTAGCAAAAATTTTGAGAGAACAAAAATAAATGCAAAGACTCCATTATTGGAACATCTAAAGTACATGTGCACCTAAAAATAAGCATTATGAATCACGAAATTGTAAATTAAGTTGCATATGGCCAACCATTAGACGAGATGTTAAACATTTCTCTGTCATTCTTTTCACTGTTGCAATATGACAATGTGAACTTAATTCAGTACTAAGAGGCTTAAACTAAAAGCATATCTTTTGATGTACAATTTTAATACCAATTGTTCCTCAGATCTAATGCTGCATTAACGTTATTACACTTTTACAGATCCATGGCCATTGCAATTTACAACAATAAATGTTTAATGCTTCAAAAGTATAAAATACCAACCGACTGACAATTATAAGAGACAATTACTGTAAACCTAATAAGTTACCATAGTAGTTTATATGTTAATCTAGAATTAAATATTTATAGTACCCTCTATATTATTATATGGAGTTACAATAAATAGGGCGTGCCAAGTAACATAGGGCTTTTTAATTTAAAAATATTTACATACAACTTAAAAAAAAATACTCAAGGTTTCAAGGGGCATACAAAGTTCCAACAAAATGTGGTGGCTAAATAATTTACCTAAATTAACTGTATTTAATCATTTTTTATTGTAGTTAAGTCAGCCAAACCCTTAAAGGTTTGAGACAGAAATGAAGGCGGGAGCAAGGAAGATGAATGCAGTCCCACGCCCCACCTGATGCGTGCGCCTCAGTCTACCTGCATTCTGAAGCAGGAGACTTCATCATATAATTTCAGAAAGGTAAACAAAGCCGAGAACCTAGCTTACGCTAACCCTAAAATAATGCATACGAAAGCCAGGAAGTTATTAAGCTATTTACCTCGAACTATTATAAATATTTTTTTACAGAAATAACTTTACGTTATTTTTAAGATAAAGAAATTATTTATTAGTTTCATAAATCAAAGATGAACCCTCCTACCACTTCCAACTTCCAGGAAAGAACCGATACGAATTGACTTTTTGATGTTCATCCATCACGCATGCGTATTCGAGCCCTAATTTGTCCGCGTTCGCGGTCCATCTGTTCGCAGCACTCGTGGCCTACTCGGCCAGCGCCGAGGAATACTACACACGTTGTTCGCGCTCTACACTGACAATTAGTTAAATATTAACTGTTAAAGAGGCATTCTAGAGTTTCATCCTGTTTAGGCTTAGATAACGTAAAGTTGATTTTGTTTCATTGATCATTATGACATTCTCATGGCTCTTGTTAAGTGTGTGTCTTTTATCTCACCTTGTTGTTGGTGTAAAAGACGAGTTTCCGATAGGTAAGTAAGGAGACATCAAGTTAACGTTACTGGTTAGTAGATTTTTAAAATAATGCCAGTATAACACGTATAAGTCAATATTTAATAATAAGTGTAACTGTTGAGTGGCATTTGATAACTGAACATTTTAATAGGTATTAATAATTTTGCATTTTCATTGAGTATATAATGAATTGCAACATGAAAAATGACTGTTATATGATAAACAGAATAGGTTATAAACAGAAGAGTAACAGAATAACCGTTTTTCTTAATGTAATAGAAAGGCTTAATGCTCTTTTGCTAAACATCAATATGGAAGTTATTATGCCGTAAATAGCAGTTAGTCTCCAATTTTAAATGTTCAGCTGGATTTCGTCAGTAACATCATTTATTGGGTGTTTGTTTTTTCTGTGTGTGTGTGTTTGTGTTTTTATTCTGATGCTTCAAGTATGACTCAAAGAAATTAACTAACATTTTTCTAAAGAATAATAGTTAAAGATCTAGTGATAACAATATGCAATTACTTAATATGATTCTTTAGACGGTTTGTGGCTAGCATTTAGTATGTTAGAGCCATAACCAGTTCGTGTGGAGACACTCAAGTCAGATTCCTCTGGTGGTGAAAACTAATATTGTTTTTATTGACCAAAAATAAGTGACTGGCAACAGCTAGACCAAATATTGGTGGTCACTTAAAATTTACTGAATAGGGCGATTGCCGAATAATTTCGTTTGTCAATAACCATGTAAAAGCTAACTAAAACAGTCAAATTCAGGCACCAAAAAGAGTTAGGCAAAATAGTTTCCTTTGAGAGATTGTGCATTTAAGGAAAGTGTTTGTTGTCACGTTTACGACATGTCTAAAAAAATATTGGATAGCTATACCTACTTTCTATTATGGGACCTGGCATGGCCAGGCGATTAGGGCGCTCGACTCGCTATATGGGGAGTTATAAAGTGACGGTCAATCCCACTATTCGCTGGTAAAAGAGTAGCCCAAGAGTTGGCGGTGGGTGGGGATGACTAGCTGCCTTCTCTCTAGTCTTACACTGCTAAATTACGGACGGCTAGCACAGATAGCCCTGGTGTAGCTTTGCGCAAAATTCAAACAATCAAATTAGTCGGAATACGAGTAAAATAAACTCGCTTCCAAATGGCTCAGCGGTAATTCTGAGGACTCACATCGTTAAAAACCTGGTTTCGATATTTGTGGTGGGCACAAAACAGATGGCCATATCTACGCTAGCCCTCGTGTAGCTTTGCGCGAAATTCAAAACAAACCAAACTTTCTATTATGATTGAGTTTTATGTTAGTTTTGTCTACATCACGACTATATATGCATCATAGATTTACATTCGGTTGAGAACACACATTAAATCCTAAGATACTAAGTGTAATTCCATTAACTTCAATTAGTTTTGTAGCTCAAAGACAGCGTTACTAAATTAGACTTAGAGCTTGTTACTTTGTTATTAAGACACTCGGTTAGAAAATAATTTCTACAATAGGTTATTGTTCAGGAAATACGTTTCTACTAAAACAAGAGAATACAGATGATCAGCTCATCATACGATTTCTGGTAATATTTCTCTTTAGAATAAAAAATATATATGTGTTAGCAAAAGTAGTAAATTCTGATTAGCTGAAGAATACAATTATGAGGACTACCTAATTTAATTCGTTCACCAAGATCGATAACAACGAAGGCAACTAAAAAGAAGTTCAAACAACGTAGTTGAAGCACTAGCTTTGGCTTAGATTGTTCTCACTTGGGGATTTTTTTCAACATATGAAAATACGGTAGGGAAAGCTTTGTTTTTCAATATCGCAGCCACTTCTAATGCACAATTTGTGTTTAGCATTTCACCTAAAATAAACTACCTAATTGTGCTGGGCAATAATGAGTTTGTCTTACTGAGCTCAAAACTACACTTTCAAGTGAAATTGGATTTAAACAATGAGGCAACATCAATGTCAGCTTCGTTACATAAACGCTTTCGCAGATAGAAATAAATTCACAACTTCTTTCTTTATAAACAAATTGCTGAAGTTTGGTAACCACTTACAGTCTCTCTTAATTTCCCAAGTCGTGACATGAAATATTCCAGTACATTAAGTAACAATGCACATATCATGTTACGAAAGTCTAATTTTTCAGTTTCTTTAACTAATTAGACAACACTGAAGATAAATATGGCATACTGGCAAATGTTTATACCTTTATTGTTCCATATGCAAGTACAATTACTCTTCCTAATCGTATTAATGTTGTATTATATAAGTATTTTACTAGAGTCAATGTTGCCTAATTGTATTATTATGTTACATAATAGATACAGATATCCAAAAGGCTGGACTATTTTATAAAGAATAACGTGAAAGTAGATAAACCTGGAATACAACACCACACTATCTTAAATTAAGATATTTTGGACCTCGTTTTGTGACTTTTCTGCCATCAGTAACAGTGACTTGACAGACTCAGACTGAACTTCTTAATCAATTTTTATAAATAATGTATGAACTCAAATGTACGAAAGCGACTTTTTAAGGATTTTTTTATACCATACGCAAATAATGTTATAATATATATACAGATAAAGAAACTCACAGACCAATGCACAAAAAATTCACTGAAGTGTTGCCTCACCTTCAGGGTAACGCTTTCGGAAATTTTATTAAATTCATTCAACTGTTTGGAGTCCATAAAACGAGGGACGACAATTGTGGGACTGATAGGAGTGGTCGCTCCCTCCAAAGCTCGAGAGGAAGATCCAAATGGTAGTTTCTGTGAACCATTTCTAGATTAAGTCATATACACAAATAACAACATAGGAACCCCAGCTGAATTGGATGGGGCGGGGGAGGTTCCACGCGAGGTCAGCCTACTTTATACCCCAAACCTTTTGTAAAATGACGCTTCTGCATAAAACCTTTTTGAGCCATCAAAGATGAATTGCATTCCTTCCCCAAAACATTATTGAAAATGACGAATATATTTACAAATCAAACAAATTATGTAGCCTATAGTGCTTGCCACAGTTAAAGTAGTGAAAAAGAGCCAGTTAAAGACTTCGCTTGAGGAAAGCAGTTATAACTGTGACCTCAGTTTTTTTTTCTGTTTCTTTAATGTGCTAGTTTTCTTATGAAAAACGGTCTCTCTGACAAATCTAAAGCTACGTTTTCTTCTGGATGTTTTCTTTAAATCGACAAATTATACATAGCCATATTTAATCAAAGTGATTAAGCACTAGAAAATAATTGATTGCAGACCTGGTCCTCGAATTTCTACAAAATATATAGGCCTTTCTTGAAGAGTAATACTCTAGGTATTGTTGAGGATCATGAAGCTTATATTTTGAGCATCATTACTGTAGAAAAATGGAATATCATTCATGAAAATTTAATCTCTCACATTTTACTGGTAACACAAAAGTTTAAATTAACATATAAAGACACTTTCCTGGTCATTTGCTTGCTTCTATAGCTTGAATATGTAAAACTCTTGAAGCCATTGAAAAATAAGAAAAACTTTCGAGACAGTTTTTCTCCTCAAAGGTAATAAGATATTGCTGGAACTTCGTTGCACTCACTTTAATAATTCTATGCTTTATCTGTTACAACGATAAACTTCTAGCTAATACAAGGTTTTTGGAATCGTTTGTTGTTTTTAATATGAGAGACATTGTACGCAAGTTTGTATTTGGGTTGTTATGTAGTTGGAATTTTCTGTTAATGATTGCATGTCAGTGTTAAAGCCCTTGACACATTCATATGCAAATATCCTTAGATTTCCATTTATGATACGCTGACGAACGTTTCTACTGCGAGCCGGTGTTCATTTTCGTGAAATATGTCCTTTCATTTTCGTAAATTTCCCGTTAATTAGGGTGAGCCAAGTTTTCAAACAAGGGATAAGAACAGTTCTGTGAAAAATAAGTATAATGGAGCTCTTGCATCACACGTGAAGTATTTTATTTATTGTCGATGCAATCATCTAAATTTCCTGCGTCAAGTAATATTTCTGAATAACCTTTGAAAGTTCTTGTACTCAGCCACATCAAAATGTTTCAGGAAGTCACAGTAAGATACCAAGCCCTTCTAATGGTGAACCCTTTTAAAACTTGAGTCTTAGTATTAAAACTACTGTGAGTAGAGTGAATAACTAACCAATGGATTCCCTTTATTTTATGTGTATTTATCATAGTCCTGATCCTCATTATTACAAATTATATTAGATAGTACATATCCCTATGTATACGAAACCGGTTAACTTCAACACGTAATAAGCCTACCAACCACGAAAAGAAAGAACAGATTCAATATTGACAGTAATAATTGTATTAGCTTGTTCTAAGTTTATCTGTTTAGCCAGGCCTAAGCCTGAACATATCTATAATCCAGAAAATTCGTTCAGTGTTAACTGTAGCATCTCATTCGTTTTAGTCAGTTTTCATCAAAAAAATTTCTGGCCCTATCTTTGTGTAGTTACTACTTATTAACAAAGTCACGCAATACATTGTTTCCACTTCAAATGCATTTCTGGGCGATTACTGGAATGTATTTTGGGATTGTTGTCAGACTGTATTTCTTTGCTGTTATGTAATCAACAAAATACAAATACCTGTAATCATTTTTCGTCGTAAAATCATTTATTTGCTTTCACTTTGTATACCACTAACAAAAGTTAACAGTCGTATAGACTTAAAAGTATCACAGGAATGATTATAGGTTGCATTTAGATCTAACCCTAATAATTATTCTTAAATTGTATTTTAACACTCTTTGGTAAACATGAAGATAAAATGAAAAGTTTACGATTAACGGTAAATTCAGTTACACTTAGTAACGAAATAGGCAATTTTATGTTTCTAAGAGTACTTATCGTTATTATATATAATTAAGTATAACATAGTTAATTGCATATACTTAATTATAACACAGTTAATTCCATATAATTAATTATAACATAGTTAATTTTACTTTTAAACTTCTACTTTAAAGATATCAACAAAGTGAGGAAAGCAAAGTTAACGATGCTTAGTTTGTATATACATCTAAATGTTTAGTCATATAATCAACATATTTATATATTTTCAATGAAATATAGTGCTCATTAAATCTGGGAGTCAGTTTTGTGAAATAAAAATCAGTTATACCTTACGCTCGAAAATATTCTTTTCTTGTTCTTTCGCCTAGTAACGACCCCTGGTGGTAACCAACATACATGTTGTAGTTATCTACAACTGGTTGGCAATGGGGTAAATACATATAATGCTATTAATGCAAAATAATGCACAGATGTTTTAATATTTATACAACGTTGACAAATATTTCACACACACACATGTTCCGTGTAAGTGTGAAAACGTAACGCAAAATAGAGACTGTTCTAAACAAATTTGTGTTACAAATCTTGAAAATGAAACTCTTAAATCTTAATTGAAATTTTAGCATGAACACATATAAACTTACATACATAGAAATTCAAGCTGTACTGAACCAGAGCAATATACTTGATAGAATAATGAACAATTAAAAAATCAACTTCAAACATTTAATTAGCAATGCTAGCTGTGTTTAAATGTGTTAAAGTATTAAAGAAATGTCCCCAGTGGCCCAGCGTTATACCTGCTGACTTAAACGCTAGAAAACCGGGTTTCTATACACATGGTGGACAGAGCACAGATAGTGTAGCCTCGTGCTTAACTACAAACAAACAAATAAAATAAATGCTGACTAGAATATCTTTATAACAAAGAAAAACTCTGTGTATAATATAATGAACTTCTAGGCCTACAATATTTACGTGTTGACCTACTTTATATGACTTAAAACCACACACACATAAATATATAAATATATATACAGTCTTGGCTAAGATGTTTGCATATTTTATAACAAATAAGATTATTAGTATTAAGATGAAATACAAATACACTTAATGTTTTCAAACTGAGAAATACATGTTATATTAAACATCCACATATGAAATTTGTATAATGAGACAGGGTCTATGGACATCATTAACGATTCATTAGAACAAGAAACAAATTTTTTCCGAAACCTGTAGAAAGATATGTAATTCAGCATTTCGCCTATCACAACGAAACCTTACCAAAACATATATAATGACAAAATGTAACACCAAATTATTATAAATAATGTCTGTAACCTTATATCAGTTCATATTAAACATTCAGTACTTGGTTGATCCTCCTTATACTCTAATAACCTCTGCAAGGTGACGTGGAATGATGTTGATGAGGTTATTGATTCATGATGTTAGAAAAACACCTAGGTTCAAGAAGGCTTGATAGAAATGAATACAAGCCCTATAAACCAAGCGCTTTCGAAAGGTGGACCTTTTTTTCTTCAGTTTGCCCTGAAGAAGAAAGATTCACCTTTCGGAAGCGCTCGGGTTATAGAGTTTTTATTAGTTTCTATGAAATTATTGATGAAATCCACCGTGCTTTTATCTCAACTTGTCACTAGAATGCACTGCAACTCAGCTACAGTAGCTATTTTAGTGTCATGGTTAGCAGTTTTTTGACTCATTTCTGCCCAACAGTTCTCAATGGGATTACAATATGGAGACTTTGCTGGCCATGGCAATCTTGTAACGTCCTCATGGTCGAGATAATCCTGTACAATACGCGCACTGTGTGTATTGGCATTGTCATCATGAAACACAAAGTTACTGCCAAACCTTACCCAAGCATATAGCAGAAATACTGACTCCATGTGATGTCTGTTGAAGGAACCATTGACCCTGGAGGATAAGAAGAGCAGTTTTCTCACCATGATCAATAGCTGCCTAGACATGTACTGCACCACCTGTGTATTATCTGTAAGAAAGACAGTCTTCCCCCATCTGTTCTCCAGGCAAACGACGAACATTAATCCAACCATCAGCTTTAATAAGCCAGAAACAGGACTCATCTGAAAAGATTATATGTTGCCAGTGTCCTAACTTTACGTTGGCATGCTGTCTCACCCAAATAATAATAGTGTAAGTGGTTACTTTTGGTCAATATCGGTTTGCAAAATAACCTTGTTTGGTCAGCTTCCTATTCACTATTCTTCTGGATAACCTGGAATTAATTTTTCATGCCGTTTCTTGGTGTGTTAAGTTGATCCAAACACAGTAATCTCGGGCAGTAGTTTCACGGCGTCTAGAATTAGACTTTCCTAGAACAACGTCTTCTGTAGTTCGATGACTTTTCAGAATTGTGGATAAAGTACACTGGAGATACCCTACTGTTCTGGCAATGTCCGTTTGCTTCATAGAATTTCTGGAGAATCAAATAATCTGACGCCCTGCAGGCCCAGCATGGCCAGGTGGTTAGGGCGCTCGACTCGCAATCTGCGGGTTCGAATCCCCATTCCACCAAACATGCTCGCCTTTTCAGTCGCGGGGGTGTTATTATGTGATGGTCAATCCCACTATTCGTTGGTACAAGAGTAGCCTAAGAGTTGACGGTGGTAGTAATGACTAGCTGCCTTCCCTCTAGTCTTTCACTGCTAAATTAGGGACGGCTAGCGCAGATAGCCCTCTTGTAGCTTTGCGTGAAATTCAAACCAAACAAACAAATTGACGCCCTATAACTTCTGGCACATGACGAGGCATGACTCTACACCAAGTACAGAGAAATTGTCTGAACAAAACGTTGATCTGTTTCGAAAAAGATTATACCAAAAGCTTACCCTTTTATAAAAACAGGTGTATATGTGTATTTTGATGAACAAATGCTCAAAACAACTTATGCAGACCAGAATAACAACTCGTACATGTTTGTCCGATCATACGCTACCTTCTCTGTTACTATTCGTGCATTTTTATTCAATAACTACTCCATGCATGTAGACAACAACATCAATATAGAATAGTATGCAAACATTTTGGTCAAGACAGTATAAATATTTGTTAATACTATCAGAAGTTTAGAAAAATCGAATTTTATATATGTGTATATATATATACAGTAAAGTTGCATGTATTACATTTTTAGCGTGAGAAAAAATAATGATACATAGTTTTTGGCATGTTCATCTGCAATTTATCATTAACTGCTAAATGAGTTATTATTGTCAATCTTGTAAACAATGTTTAACGTTAATAATAATAATAAGAAGTTAATTGGTTCTGTGTGTAAATAATATTACTTAACTGTTTTGTGAATTCCTGGGGTATAGTGTGAAGAAAATATTGCACGGATATTTGAGGAGAATGAAAATATACTTTTGTCATTCAAACCTCCCTCACCCCAAGAAAAGCAAACTACAAATTAAGTGCTGCTTGGATTCACAATCCTGTAAGAATTTGGAAATAAAATTCATACACGAAAACCAGTAAATATTGCTTGCGAGACCTAATTTCACGAAAGGTTCCTCGTTAAAAGGAAATTTAATGCAAATAATTATATTATTATAAGATTGTTCCCATTGTATGGAAATAAACGGAATCAGGAAAGAGTAGGAATGTCTTCATTTGAAGACATTACATATACATGGAAATGGCTTAAACTAGGGTATAATTAAATTACGACAAAAGCATATAACATTTAGAGAACTTAAGTTATTAGAATTATCTAAATCCAAAATTCAATAGAAATAAAATCTGAAGTAAAATTAAACTTAAACAAACAAGATAAAAAGTTACTGTTAACGGAAAATTAAAACAAAATATTAGTAAAAATCCAAGAACTGCTTTATTAATAGAAGAAGAGAGAGAGAAACCTACGCCTTGTTTGTATATAAAAGGAATTCCCACAGCATACTTTTGTCTGATTCCAAATTGTTAGAATACTGTATTGCACCGTAACGTAATCTTTCGGACATTATCCATGGTAGATAATTAACTACCAAATATGTGATGTTCACTATTTAAATTTCGATTTAGTCTTAATTATAAGGTATAATTTAACATAAAATTTCAAATAATTATATTATTATAGGATTGTTCGTTTGGAATCAGACAAATGTATGCTGTGGGAATTCCTTTTATATACAAACAAGGCGTAGGTTTCTCTCTCTCTCTTCTTCTATTAATAAAGCATTTCTTGGATTTTTACTAATATTTTGTTTTACTTTTTCGTTAACAGTAGCTTTTTAACTTGTTTGTTTAAGTTTAATTTTATTTCAGATTTTATTTCTACTGAATTTTAGATTCAGATAATTCTAATAACGTAAGTTCTCTAAATGTTATATGCTTTTGTCGTAATTTGATTATACCTAGTTTAAGCCCTTTCCATGTATATACATATAATTGTCAAAAGCTCTAAACCTTGCATTCTTCTATTGATATAATACCATTTAAGGCACGGTTAAGTGTTACTTGATTTTGGTATGGAAACTTAAAGGCAGCCAATATGAAATACGTTTTGTATTTTACATCTATATATTTTATCCCTTCTTTCTTTATGTAATTTAAACTATGCTCATAGTTACTTGACTCAACTGGTGTAATGACTTTTATATCACAGATTTTAAACTGCGTTCATTTTTTTTTTCTATAAATTGTTTGGGTTGATGATACTAGGTTTATGATTAACGATGACCAAGTATACGAAATGTTTAAAGGTAACGTTTAACCACCAAGTATTTATGTAATAATTACATTTGTGAAACGTTATAATTATCTATCGAAACTATTGCTATTACATTTTCTTTAATTTAATATATAGAAATTGTACTTATAATTAATAGTTCTATGTGTAAATATATGTGTAAGCTTTATATTATATACCAATTATTCGCTCATGCTGAAGAGAAATTGTTTCAGTTATAATACAGGTACAGAATTGTGAGTAACAGTTAAAAAATAAGACTCTTTTAATGGATAAGTTCAAAATACATTTAGTGCTTTTTGTTGTTGTTTAAATATTCTTGAGGCACAATTTTTAATGAGTGAATATTGTTTTATAAGCATCACATTGCGTAAGAGAAATATAATATTGCCAACGGTTATTGGTTGTATAATGTTGTATAAAGATGATGAGTCAATAACGCAATAATATACTTTTTCAGCAATCTCTTAACGTATCTTAAAACATTGTTAATTGTTTTTTTGTTTCATATTTGACTATTGTTCCGTATAGGAGATTATAATACTAATTTGTAACCTCTAAACTTCTGTAACCTGTAATAACTTTTATATTTCAACCTATGAGGGATATCTTGCATTTTTATGCCTCTACGATTTAAAATTAGATGAAACACACAAGTTTTACAAATTTGAAGTTCTATTAACATGATCAAGCAAACTTTCTTTATTCCTTGTTAATTTATATGATTTAACAGACCTTTACAATTAAACAACTCCACTCAGCTTGGAAGATGAAAGGTGCTATTTCTCGTAGTCCTTGAATATTCACGAAAGATTCATGCTTGGTATCACTCCTTATGCAAATGACTTAACTACTTCGACAAAACTAAATGGTTTTAATAACTAATTATAAGTGAACATAAAAGTACGAAATATACTCAACTTATTATGCACATGAACCATTTGCACACAATTGGTATTAGTCCTTTAAACTACTTTTATTTCTCTTCTAATTTTACCTCACTTATAATGCAAAATTCTATCCTAATGTCCTATTTCCAGTTCTACTTGACTGTGTCTTTTTCTGACTAGCTCTGTTTTATATTATGTTGTTGTTTTTCTTACTTCTTTGCCTTTTTATGGTTTAATCATATTTGTCTTTCCATTTTATGCTCTGTGTGATCTTTACCGTAATTACATCACGTTCTTTCTCCTTGCCTTTTTCATACTATTTTTAATTATTTTTTCTTATTATTTTTTTTTGTAAATTACTTTTCGGGCACATTATTTGAGCTTGTAAACTCCTTACCTTTTTTTCACATTAGTTTTTTTCTAATTTGCTTCTGGAATTTTTTAGGTATTTTATGCTCTCCTCTTTATTTTCTATCTTTATAAATATATATTCTACAACATTGCTTTCTATTTCATGTCACTTATGTTTCTTTCTTCTCATTCTGCTTCAACCCTTGGAGGAAGCTGCATGATAATCGTATCTAAAACTCAGAAACAGTTACCAAACTCAATTTTTTTAAATCCTTAAACGACATCTTATTCTTCATGCCTTACAAATAAAACTTTCATATGAAAATACAGCCTCATTAACACTTATATCGAACTGAGAGCACATAGAAAACTACGTTTATTGTTATAATTTACGGTACAGTTAGGATAAAAATATGATCCAGTATCAAGGTAGGAAAATATTACCTACAGAAATCTATTCTAAATTTTTACTGTTAATATGGCAGACAAGTTGACGGAAAATTTGAAGAAAATATATAGTATTTGTTTACAGTAGTACTATGTCTCGTGAGATATCAAAAATAAGAGTCTTAAAACAAAGGTTCTAAGCCGTTCTCTTGTGACGTTAATCCTTACATACGCTAGACAGCTGGAAATATCCTATTATTTCACAATCGATCAAAGTTTATCGATTCTAAAGCAGCATTTGTTTACTTAGAGATTTGAACATGATTTAATTTCTAAAATACTCCAGCTTGATTTCTAACGAATACACCAAAAGATTTATGTATTTCGAGTTAAGACTTACAGATAATAAATAATTATTTCAAAATGTTTTATAAAAAAAATATTCTCAAAATATATAAAGTCAACCTTCTTTGGTCTTGTTTTAACCAGTTGTTCCTGAAATTTTTGTCTTGTTTTTGCAAAAATATAATAAAACACTAAATTAACATTAATGCCTTTCATGCACTTAACTGAAAACGCTATTCCAGTTCTACATAAATACAGCCTCTACAAGTGAATTTTTTTTAAATTTAAACGTAAAATTAATTTTAAAATTTACCTTCTCAATGTATACTTAAACAGAAATATTACTATCAAGTGATATATTCCTTTTTAGTTCAAGTTTCGTTTCACCTAACAGATATCTTTACCAAACCTTGTTATTGAGAATTCAGCGGTTCTCACGAACTTGCCATATAATATTGGTTTCGCAGTTCCCTGAAATCAGCATAATGATTAATCAAATTTACACAATCACGCACCGCCCTTCTCCATCTTCATAATGTGTTAAAGCTACTGCTGGTGTTGTAGTCACGTTCATAAGTTGTCATTTAGTCAAATTCATCTGTTACAAGATTAATCTATATTAAGAAACACCTCCAGTGTCTTAACGGCAAGTCTGATGGTTTATATCGCATAAAACCTGGTTTTGATACCCGTAGTGAGCACAGCACAGATAGCTTCGTGCTTAACAACAAACAAATGTTAAGAAACTGTCGGTATTCTTGCAACTTCCCAAAGTTAATACAAAGTTTAATTCATGTAATGTACAATTAGAGTTATTCATATTTTATAATATTAATGTATTTTTAATAAAAGGCATATTGTTGCTTTGCTTAAATCACCTGTGTCTCTAGTGTCTTCCTACTTTGTTAACCTGAAGGCTGTTGTATAACACAAGATGGCGACTACATGATTGTTTGGTGTTCCGTGCAAACTGTTTAGTTTTTAAAAAATAATAAGAATATAAAAAATAACTTGTGTTGAAATGGATTATACAGTATAGTAAAGACAGTGAATAAAAATTAAGTCCCTAAACGGCCCAAAAAAAAAGGAATATTTCGTACCAGCACTAAGTAAGGATGAGTGACTAAAGCAAGAGTATAGAAAATAGGACGATTAAAGGAGATAAAAAGTAACGAGAAAATATATTACAGAATTAAGATTGACACCATATAGAAGAAAGAAAATAAGATACAGAAGAGATAGAAGATAAGTTCCAACAGGAGAATAAATATAGAAAATAGAAGATAAGCAAGCTACAGTGAGAAAAAAATTACGAAGGTAAAAAAGACAAGAGATGTTACCAAGATAAAGTATGAAAGATAGCTAGAAAATGACAAGGATAACAATAACGAAAGAAACAAGACGAGCAGACAGATTATCAAGATTAGATAAGAAGACTAAACTAAGAAAACATGAGTATAAGAGAATTATGAATGTACCACCTTCACATAGACATAAAGAGAAAGAAAAAGCAAGATGAAAAGTACCAATACGGAGGAAGGTGGAAAAAAATTGGAAGAGACATTAAAAAGTTATCCAAAGTAATAAAGCAGGGAATCAGAAAGTGCGGGAGAAATTAGACAAGTTAGATGAAACACAGGATTGTAATAGTGAAGGACAAAGGATATAGAAGAAGGAACTGCTGTAAAATATAGAACATTTAACAGTTAAGTTAAAGGTGCGTAAGTTAAAGTGGACCGAATTTGATTTTCTACAGAATAGAAAAAAAGAAGAGTGGGAGACACAGGACATGTGGAAGGAGAAAGTTTGTTGAAGAAGAATGTGAGCTGAAAATTAAATGAATTGGAATAGTAATAGCACACACAAAACGTAGAAAAACTGTTACGATTTATCACAGTTAAATTTGAATGAGAGAATGACAGATCAAAACTAGAATAGAAGTATCCGTAAAAGTATTTTGAGGAAGTAATGGAAGTGAGTAACAAATTATTTTAAGTAAAGAGAGGACAAGAGTTCAGTAGCAATGGGGAAATTAATAAGATAACTGTGGAGTGATAATAATGCGATGAAAATATGAAAGATGTGATTACTAGAGAATAAGGCAAGATGTTTCAAAAATTGAAAGAGGAGAGAATTTTAGTGCTTGACACAATAAGGGGGTAGAAAAAGAAGACACAAAGTAATGTTCAATGAAGAGCAAGATAATATGAAAAATATTATTATACATGGAATGTAACAGGAACATCTAGTAACAATAAGAAACTCTGGCAATATGCTGAGAAAAAGGATATAGTGATCTTTTTGGTAATTTGGTGAATAACTGGATTTCACAGTTTGAATAGATAATAAAGTGAACAGTGAGATAAAATAAACAGTAAGCGCTAAGGAAGCAAGAATGGTTAGTATATGGATGAACCTTGAATGGAACATAATAATTTAGAAGTATAAATATGGAATTATAATATTCTACAATAATTGGTGGTTTGCTGATTCACAATTGGCAAAACGACGATGCCAGAACCTTCATTTATTCAAGAATAGCCTTAACTACTTTTGAGTTGTGAACAAGAAGGAAGCCAAGAACTGAAAAGTGAGAAACGTATTTGATAGCACCACGTTTCGAATCCGAGACGATAAGATCTCCAATCAAGTGAAGGTATGAAAGAATAGGAAAACAATTAAAGATGAACAAGAAGAGAAATTATTGATAGAGATCTGTAAATTAAATGGATTGATAATCATTAACGAAAGAATACAGGAAGATGAACAGTGTAAATTCCATAGGAGCGAGAATAGCTTCATACTGGATTATGTAATTGTAAAAACAAGGAGTGTTTAGCAAACGGAATGAAGCTAGAAGAGAGAACCAAACCAGATCACTTAACAATTATTTTAGAAACTACAAACGAAAAAAAAAATGCAAGAAAGTTATAAGAATAAATATGGAAATGTATAGAAGGATATTATAAGAGATGTTGAGAAAAGTTGATTCGATGTAGCAATCACTAGTGATGTGGTTGGGGAACTGAAGGCCCTAGATAAAGAAATGAGGGAAGCTGCAAATCAGATAGGGGTGAAAAAACGAAAGAGTGGAGGAAATGACCAAATTCAATTTGATAAAGAATGTAAACAGAGAAAAATGTAGGTAGACCCTGGAAGGAATTAGAAATAGATATATATATGTGAAAGCTAGAAGAGATCTCATAAACTATTTAGTAAAAATAAATGAGAAAAAAGATTAGAGGATATAGGACAAGATAAGAAAGAGTTGATTAGTAAAATATCTAGGAGGAAGCTGAACAAATGTAATTAAAAAGTAGAAACAGGTTCAAAAAACATTCAGGGAAATGTTGAACGGAACAGAAGAAAGAGAATATGAGATTGAAATAATATAATAATAATTTAAATAAGAACATAGAAATAAAAGAACAAGATAGAGAAATTAAAAGACTTATAAAAATCAAGAACCTATGCAAGTATCAATAACTGGACGAATTTTATAAGGCAGCCACAGAAGAAAAGGGAGAACAAATGGAAAGCTAAGAAAAATAGGAGAGCGTAACATATCGCAAAAAAATGGGGAAGAAGAGAAATGTATCTGAAACACAAGGAAGACGAAAAAGGAATCGCACTGGGAAAATGGCGGAATGGTTAAGGAAATGTCAGGAAGAAGATGCAAAAAATTACGTTCGTTTAAGAAAAGGATACGCATCCAGAATATTACCTTCAAAACAAAAGAGGAAAGTTGTACGCCTTCATCATAGACTTGTAATCGACATTTGACACAGTGAGTAAAATAAGTTGTTTTGGAAGATGTAGACGGCTGGAATTAGAGAAAGGATTCGGAGTACGATATAGGATCTACACGTAAACAAAAGATATAGAAAAGACAAAGAAAAATAAACCAAAGAATTTCGGGAACAGGAAGGAGACAACGATATCCAATAATTTCACTTTTATTTATGAATTATATAATTATTCTAAAATAGGAATAGTTGGATACGAAACTCGGAGGTTGAATACTGGATTGATATTTTCATGTGTGATCTATGTAAATAGACATCTTTGATCAGAAGCTGATATAAATTGCATAATTAGAAGATCGTATATTCCGACATGGAGAAAAAAGTGAGCAATGAAAATGGAAGTATCAAAAGGTTTACGTTGCAAATAACTATAAATACTTTATATAAATATTTATATAACTATAAATATTTTATCTTTAGTAGGCATACACTAAATAAGCAAATAAATCAGTAGTGATTCAAATTCAAAAATGTTACAGGAGTATAAGAAATAAAGAATAATATTCAATGATAATGTATAAGGTAGAAATAATAGTGTGGTGTAAGGTAATAGTGTGGTGAAAGGAAGGGACAGCTGAGAGGTTGCAAAGAAAATATATGAAGTGGATACTGAAAACTTATAGAAATGCACCGCAACATGTAGAAATGGTATAGAAGGGTACTGAAAATAGAAAAATTGAAATGAAGATAATTTGGATATAATGAAAACGAAGGAATACAGGTAAGTAAAGATATGTATTCTGAAGATATTAAGAGGAATGTGAACTAAGAAGAAGAATACATGGGAATGTAAAGAAAATTAGAAGAACGTATCTAGAAAATTGACTAAAGAGAAACAGATATATTAGAAAGATCTGAAAAAAAAGGTAGGACAGAATATACAGGAGAAATTGACACGGGTTGAGACTGCTGTGCGCATTATAAAAAGGTAGACCAAAACATCCAGGAGAAATTGACACGAGTTAAGCCTGTTGTGCGTATTCAAAATAGATAAAAAAAGGAAAAGGCCAGGCGCAATATTTATATGAAACGGAAGAAAAATATATTTATTTAAACATAGACAAGGATAAGATGTGCTAATATTCGAATAGGACAAACAAAATGGAGGAACAGAAAAGAACAACGGAAGTGTAGAAGGTATAAGAAAGAAGAAAAGACAATGAAACATATCTAGAAGTATAAAGAGTTGCAAAGAAAAATACAAGAGGCTCGAAGGTATTCAAGAGCAAACAAAATAATAGCCGCATGAAAAACGGTTTTGGAAGTTGATTTCAGAAAAGATAAACAAAGAAATGTGTAGATACATCAAACAGTTTGAAAAAAAGAGAAGAAGAAATATTTATATGACTGTAATTATTTTGAAATGTATTTCTGTAGTTAAATTTGAAACGTTTCTATTGTGAATTGAATGTTACTATGATTGGAATTATGATTATTATTGTATGGAAAATATTTGTTGAGGAATTACGTACCCTTTGTTTGTTTTGAATTTTCGCGCTAAGCTACACAAGGGATATCTTCGCTAGCCGTCCCTAATTTAGCAGTGTAAGACTAAAGG
>NW_013666083.1:352329-405741 GCF_000517525.1 Limulus polyphemus
GCCAACTCTTGGGCTACTCTTTTACCAACGAACAGCGGGATTGACCGACATATTATAACTCCCCATGGATGAAAGGGTGAACATGTTTGGTGAGACGGGGATTCGAATCCGCGACCCGCAGATTGCGAGTCGAGCGCCCTAGCCACCTGGCCATGCCGGGACGATTCCTGAGGAATAAATTGATTTATAATTAGTATTATTATATATATTTATGTGTGTGTGTATATATATATATATTACGATCAAGCCCTTGTGTTGCTTTGTGCATAATTAGAAACAGATACTTATTCTAAGTGAGTGGTTAATTTTGCTTTGAAATAAACATGATGCTATTTCCTGCTTGAACATGAATGATTAATTTCTGGAGAATTTCTGGAGTGTGATTCTTCCAATAATAAAAAAAAACGACTGACGTCAAAGTGACAAAAAGTATGAAAAAGCGTCAGTCTAAAGAACGCAATTTATTCTACCTTGTCATTATGTACTCTGGTTCATTGTAGTAGTGACACATGAGAAGTTTGCGATTCTATTAAGAAAGCAGCATACTGAATAAATCTTTGAATTGAGGAAGCGTGGAGCAAAATGCTATTTCTTAAGCAATCTCGCGATCAACTATGTGAGAGATATAAAAAGCTTCACTGTAGCGAAAAGAGTCAAACATATCGTACATCCATGCTATCAGCTATGTACAAAAGTTTCGATTCTCTGTAGATTATAACCTCTTGAATATTTATAAATTTTAATCCAATGTCACTCGAATACTTAATTGATGAACATGTTCTTCTGATGTGAAAAGTCTTAATGCTCTAAATACATTGAGACATGTGCAAATTTCCAAAGATATTTAGTTAATCATTTAAAGTTAGATTTTTTCACTGTCATAGACTGCAGTGCCTTTCAGCAACAAGTATTCCTGAGTGTCATTCAACATATTTAGAGCTTTGTCATTACAATGTTCCTTCTCTTTATGTTATCAGGAAGTCCAGTTGAGACTGAAAAAAACCGAAGACGGTTAAGTGCTGAGGAAAAAAAAAATGCTCAACTCAAATATTTATTTTCCTGCACTTACAAAGCTATGAAAAATATTATAATGTTGACTTTTATATTGCTGCTAAGTTTAATTATTTAGATTTGTATGTACCACTTGACATTCCATTCGAAACTGTATAAGTTCGTATAGGGAAAGAAAGAGGTTTGTTATTCGAAATATGTTCAGACATTTGCTATAACACCAGCACCCAGCACGAGTGCCGTAAATGAGGTTGTGTGATGGGGTCTCCTTTGAAAAGCTTAATGTTTTAGTTACCTCACAATGATATTGTTTTTCTTTTCATAATTAATCTAAAACATAACTTATTTTCTACGTGCTTTAATCAAACAAGATTAGTATAGTATCATTCTCTTACAGTACATGGATCACATAAGACCTTATGGCTTTGTTCAGATTATTCGAAGCAATTAGTGAGCAGGATAATCAAGTTAATGGGTCGAAACGTGTCAGGCTGTACAAGCAAAAGCTCTTTACCCAACCAAATTAATCTATTTAATTTTATACTCCAGTGACAATTGTGTCTACTTCTATGGTGATTTAATTCGGGTTTGAAAGTTAAAACGGGCGTATCTCCATGTTTCTAAGAGAACTGAGCAAAGATAAAATCGAAGCAATATTAAAGCTATAAAGTTTCAATTTGTGTAAATAGTGAAATTTGAAGGCGGAATAGGAAGGGTGGTATTAGCAATAGGAAAAAGGTCTTAAATTACACCGCCAATATGACTGGTGGCTCTAACACTTAAATTGGTAACTTATTTTTACCTACGGAATTTTTTCACTTTTAGTACTTCTTATATTTCGTACACAATTGCTAGTTGTTATATAAAATACATACTTGCCAAGCGTGTTTCTTAAACGTTATTTTTATACGTGATAAAAATGTGTAACTTAACCTACAGTGTTTCAATAAACTATAGTTTCTCCTGTTAAAACCCCACAAAGACCTTTTTTAAACTGCTGGCCATTCAGATATATATACGAAAGAATTGTCTGAAAGTTAATACAATTAAATAGTTTATTTTAATTTTATTTGAATGACTAAATTTTATTTAACAAGCATTTCTCTGTTTTATAGAATGTAGAATATGTATTTTATCTTATAGTATTTCCTTATATTTTAATATCTGTTGTTTATATAATACAATACTTTCAAAATTACAACTAAAATAATGAGTACCCAATAACATCAAAAATATATTGTATAATTGAGCTTTCTTTTCATATTATTAACAATAAACAGTATTTTCATATCTCTAATCATTTTAGTGTAAACCATGGCATTTTTCATCATTTATAACATTGTTATCTTTCGCTCTCCATTGTTGTTTTGAAAACATTAAAATATAAACGGAAACAATATGGATAATCATTGAATTTTATAACGTGTAGAAAACAACAAGTTAAGTGAAATAAAATATGTACCTCAATTTCAGTTAATTATTGTTATTGTGATAATTTGTATTTGTAAGTCTTTTTTCAATTAATACATTTGTAGCTTTTGCTGTTTTTATAATTCTATAAACAGAACACTATTTGACTGAAACAAAACATAATAAATAATATTTCAAATGTATTGTCTATATTTTCGAGCATCTGTGTTTTATTTCCCTTTCGGTGCAAATTTGAAACGTATATGATTATTGTAACATATATTTATTTATTATGGATTAAGAAGCTCATGAAATTAAATATCCATTCTTTGGGAATATGTAATGATGAAGTACATAATTTGACGGATGATAAAATTAACATCACAGGCTTAAGTACTTTTATTCCTGTTGTAAGTGTTATAAGTGTAACAATTGATCACACTATTCAGAAAGAGTAGCCTCATAGGTGGTGGATAGTACTGATTGGTTGCCTTCTCTCTTTGGTCAATAGTTCCAAATTAAATATGAACTATGCCTGAAACTTAGGTGTCCATGTGTTGCATGAAAGGCAGTTCATAATGAAGTAACATTCCATAAATATCTGTGTTAGCTGTCCTTAATTTTGAAATAATAGCTTATAGAGGGAAAGCAATTAGTCAACACCACCCATCGTCAGTTTGTGGGCTACTCTAATCGAATAGTGGATTTGACTGCCACTCTTTTAACACATCCATAACCCTCAAAGTTCAGAGTCAGGATTTTCTTTGGCGGTAAGGGGGGCTCGAAAGACAGGCTCTCGTATTCACAGTCTGACACATTAATCGCTAGTCCGTGCTCAGCTCTGCATGATGAGAAACTGATTATTTATTTTCATGTTTTCAAGGCATACGATAACTGGTTAATTGAACGAAAGCTCTTTTTTTTCTCTTTCAAAACAATAGATAAGTGGACTATTTTACTTCTTAATCAATCGTCACTTTCTTTAAACATAAAAAATCGTGTTAATGGATGTTAGTTTTTGTATCAATAATATATCTATAAATTCGTCACACATTTTTGAGGTTGAAAATGACACTGATAAGTGATTTAGTATTTTGCCAGTAGTTCTTTAAAATATAACTTATTAAAAGCTAGAAACAGGGTTTCGATACCCGTTGTGGGCAGAGCACAAATAGCCCATTGTGTAGCTTTGTGCTTAACTTCAAATAAACAAACAATAAAAAAATTATTAAACACATTCTTTAAGTGTTACAATGTAAAATGAAAAAACAAACACTTGCGTTAAAATAAAACATAAATCGGGTATTTTAATGAATACAAACACAAATTGAGCTAAAAACAAAACAATCATTGTGAGCTAACAAAACAGAAAATAAATGTTTTGGCAGATTAACAATCTTTGTTGTGAATTTTATACAGTCGATATAAACATAATGAAAATATAAATTTTACAAAGCAAAGATATTTTGAAATAAGTAAGCTTTGATTTGAAAACCACAAGCCATTTATGTGTTTATATGACTACAACATTCGGTTGTGTTATACTGTATTTCATACAAGTCTGCGTTTGAGGAACACGGTTTATGTTGTTGTGAAATAGCACAATGTTGTGTTAATTTACAACAACATTACTTTTGCAGCGTATATCGAAGGTGGAATGATTATTGCCTAGACTAGTGTACTGTTATGGTTTATTACTAAAAAGGTAAGTTAGGTTTTATGTAACACATAACAATTCACAGCATAACTAACATTTCAATAGTATAGCTAAAATCAGCTAATTGCTAAATAACATATATGAAGCTAATTTGTAAAACAAATATTATTTCTTAAAAATTTATTATTTATATAGTAAATTCTGGACAAGTTTTATAACATGTAACCCAAGAAAATTATTAATTAGAAAATCAGAATTGTAAAATAACTAAGTCAAAATGTCTTACAACTTACATTGAAATGAAACACATGTTTAGTTTAAAAATCAGTCGAAATGTATAACTGAGTTTTTATTGTATCCGTTTGTTAATGCTTTCTTGTATATTTGTGCGGAATCTCATATATTTGTATTAATGTCTTTTAGTAAACAAATTTAAGCCATTTATATAAGAAAATTAAAAAAAAGCCCCATAAACTGACAAAAAAAAATCACCATATACATTTTCAAAATTGGATTAATGGAGTGAATATGGTTAGCTATACAATTAATATATTAAAATACTGCTTAAGCTAGATTGTGGCTGTAAAGTTTCCAAATCAGACTATTTTATGAATGAACAAGTAAATGAAAAGCAATAGTTCATTATATGTTTATATAGATTTACTGTAATCAAAATGTTTATAGTTATTGATATTTACGCTCTATGAACTTTATATTAATGTATTTATTTATTCCACATAGATAAGTTATTTTTATGATTTCTCTGAGAAGTGTGAAACCCGCTTTTTAAGTTAGAAATCGTAATAATCCAACAGGATATCCATCTACTATGTCCCTTTTATATATACTTATCTATATATCCACACGTGCAGTTTATGTGTGTGTAGCCTGTATTTTTTACGAAATCATATATCTTAAATAGCACATACGATTTGTTTTAAATGAAACTTGATTATGAACTGCTTCTTCTACACAAAGTAATATAATGATGATCTGAGAAATAAATATGAGAGTTTTAAGATAGTATAAGATGGAAAATTCTTTATTTTCTCTTCATGATAAATATAGCCAAATTGTTTTATTTATCCAAGAATAATTACCATTTACAGTACCTATAATTTAACTTTCTATTTTATTTTTTCTTGTTAGGTGCTATTTTTACCGAAGACACTGTAGAACTGGAAACTGCTTTTAAATACGCTGTATATCTCCACAATAACAATGCTACACACGCTCGTTTCAGGATAAAACCACGTGTTGATGTTGTCAAGAACGATGACCCCTTTGAGATTTCCCAGAAACGTAAGTACGCTGTAGTAAGTAGCAATGGTTTTAGTAAAATTAGAATATATATATATATATATATATAGAACCCTATACAATTATTGGTTGTCAGAGCTCATTGAACCCTTTCTTGAAATTGTATTATCTAGCAAACGTAATATGAGTTTACAGTCATAATTTTTTTTCATAATATATCAGCCAGATAGTTTTTAAATAAAGTTTCGAAATAAAATTATTTCTAGTGCCGTGAATCTATTACATCACAAACAAACATGCTATCTATTATCACAGATGTATAGGCGGGTTAGGTTTTCTACTTACACACCGACAAAGTCTCTAGTTACACATCG
Organism: Limulus polyphemus; assembly: GCF_000517525.1. Taxonomy (NCBI): domain Eukaryota; kingdom Metazoa; phylum Arthropoda; class Merostomata; order Xiphosura; family Limulidae; genus Limulus; species Limulus polyphemus. The sequence goes on from NW_013666083.1 coordinate 358,042, forward strand.
GTATATCACAGATTAATATTTTATTTCAGGTCATCCTGAGTGCGTTTTCTAAGTAGTATCCTTGAAAACATAAGCAATATTGAGGTAGGATAAGCAGCTTAATAAGTTCCCTAAAAGCAGAAAAGTAATTACAGTGGTTATCAATCTCTATTGATAAACTGCTGTGTTCGCTGATAATGATAACCTCAATTTTCACGTCAAGTTACAACTACGTTACTTGGATTACCTGTATAGTTCAACCAACAGTAATATACTAGAAAAACAATGGTTTATGAATCTTCTGTCTATGGCACTCATTGTGGTAAAAATGCAAACATCTATTGGAAATTGTATTGCTTTTTCACACACTTTCATATTTCTATAAACATTTATGGGGTATGGCATTGTAGCCGTTTCTGAAAAGGGCCTAATAAACCAGTTAATTTCGGATCTGTATAAAATATCGGTATAGAAGGAGCAACTACAAGAGCATTAAAGTAAAAGTACGATGAAGAAACGTAAGGAAGGGTATGTAGGAGAGAGGAAACGCATTTATTTTCACAAAATAAAACATCAGCAATAGATTAAAAATATTTCAACCAACCAATAGAAAATAAAGTACAAAGAGTGTAAAGTGAAAGAAAGAGGGGAGCGAGAGGATAAATATATAGTTCAACCATTTCAATTAATTCTAAATAAATCAAGAGTATTCGCGAGGATAACTGTTTTCGGTTAAGCTTATGCAACGCATAAGATTAGGAGAAACATCTGTCAAAATAAGAAACACCCTTCCTGATATAGTTACACCAAATTATACTTCGTGTTAAAATCCATATAAAACAATAAGAAATGAAGAATGTCATACAATATGATAACTAAATTCTATCCTCTAAATTCTAACCATTCATTCCATCGTCAGACAGAAATATTTAAATATATGCACTTAGCTTAAGGTAAATCATGAATAACATTTGGTTGTACACACTCAGAGCTACCTGTACACACCAACTATAGTTTACAAATCAAATCAACTGCGTTACCATTTTGGTCGAACGTTCTTTTAATTCGGTAGCTTTCATCATCCATTTCTCACGTATTAAACAAATGTAACAAAATCAGTGTCAGTAAAAGGGTAATTAGCAATTTTGTGTAAAAATAGTAAAAGAAGTATAGTCAGAATTTAATTATAAATATTTATTAATCTGATACCCATTCTGTAAATATCTAGAAAGGTCATGTACATTGTATTAAAACGATCCTGGAAAATCATCACGTCGTTACACTCCGTGTCGTCACGTCCGGTTATGGTCTGTCTGATGACCGTGCATATTTACAATAGCTCTGTAGCGAAGTTTTCAACCCAAAATAGTCTGTCATGTCCAAATCACACCACTCCTCCCAGGTGGCTTTCCATAATCCATGTAGTTTACGAGGGCGACAATTTCCTATTACCCGTTTCAATAGTCTGATCGCACAGAAATCCAGCGACTTGAATAATGTGTCTTAGTATGAAATAGCTTTAATTCCTGTTTCAACCTTTAGGTGCTTGGGGTATGCCAAACTAGAACGGATATATTGTGGAGCAGTTTGTGTACACGGAACTTGGGTCGATTTTTTTTTTTTCAAAATGAAAATCATTCTTTATTATTTGGCGTACTGTTACTTAGGTAATGTCACACGTGTACGGCTTTTTCCACTGACCTTTATATTCGTGGAATTTCCAATTGTTATAAGGCGCCACACTGTAGTTACCAGGCTGTGACACGACTTTTTGTATTTCTCTTTCTGTATGGTCCTGGTGTCCCAAATGAGTCTATATTTCTTTCTTGTTCAATATCATTAAGTACAAGAGATATCCCTGTCTTAGAAATTCTAGATCCCGGATCTTAATACATCTTTGTGATCTGAGTGTAGGAATATTTTGCGTAGGAATATAGTTCTGATACATACCTTATAACATACCTTATAACAGCTGTATTTGTCACGTGACTTTCTGATTTATATGTTAAAAGTCGTTTTAATACAACACTCTGTATAAATTTAACTATGGTGTAGAAGCTTTGAAAATTACTCAAAATATAGTATTTATATTTTAAGGTATTTTTCTTTTGTGTTTGTCATATACACAATCCATCAAATACGTTGCTTGTAAACACAAAAACACAGGTTTTCTTTGCTGTCTTGCTGTCGGCCAAAATACAAAAGATGTTACGGATGATGAAGCCTTCTTTAAACAAATTTACCAGCACAAGCGAGTCCGAATTTAGCTCCTTTCTTCATTTGTAATGTCCAACTCTTATAAATACATCAATCTCAAAATCGCCATAAGACTGTGAATTTAATCTGGATCGTGCTACTTAGTATACTCGTGTTTAAAATCTACATCACATAATAACAGTTCTTTAACTATTGTCCTCAGTGGCTCATCCGTACGCTTACGGATTTGTATCGCTAAAATCCAGGGTTCTATTCACTGCGGTGGACAGATGCCAGATAGTCCATTCTGTAACTTTGCGTTAAAACATGCAAACAAACAAACACGTCTTATTTATTGGTTTACACAAATAACAAATATCAAAGATAAAAAAACACACAAAACACTTAATCCATCATATACTATGATGGTGTTGGTGACTGTAGAAAGGTGACGATTATCAACCACTCATGAAATATCAAATATGAAAAATACAAAACATGAAGAGAAAATTACATCTTAGGAGGTTGCTATATGTACAGCGAAATATTTCGAACAATGGGAAGTCCGGGTTATATTAGTTATCAAGCTGAGGTGAATTATTTATTCCTTCCTAATTTTGTAGCGAATTAAGAATTTACAATCATTGATGCCCATAGAGTATATTCACAAAACAACAATTAATAATTTACCTGGATATTTTACTAACAAAACATTCCACTTTTGTCATTTTCAGGAAGATTACGTTTTATACTTTAAAATCTTCTATGACTCTGGATCATGGTGAGTTTACAGCTTTATTCAAGAAATATAGTATGACTTTACATAAATATTTCTGATACCAAACATCAAGGTTTAAAACTCAAGTAACTCATTAGTTACACTTTTTACGATGTTTTGCTGTGCGACTGCCCACCAGTCTTTCTGAGAATATACATAGAAACTTAAGATAATCGTATTTCAAGGACCATTTCCTATAACTCATTACATAATGTTACAAATATGAAGTCCCACGATGGATCAGCGGTAACTTACGGACTTACAACGCTAAAACCAGGTGTTCAATTAATCGCGGTAAACACAGCATGTAGCCCAATGTAGCTATGCTATAAAACAAACAAACAAACAGAACAAATATTAAAAGCTTAAAATTGCATTTGTATATGACAGCATTCAATATTTCAGAATACGACAAATTCTGCTGTTTGCATAATTTTATTGGTTATATGTAAATTATTAATGATATTCCATATTACGTCAAATTAATTGACAAAATTTACCTTTGAAAATAACAAAACTGTCATAATATTTTTTTGATAAAAGCCTCAAAAACCGATGAAATATTTATTAGTATAAATTGTATATGTTTACGTTTTTCAACAAGCGCATACTTCATGTTAATAGGAAGATGCAATAGTTATTTTTTCTTTGAAATTGTTTCGCAAATGGCTCATCTTACTGGTGTTTTCAGTGTTACTAAAACATATTTCATGCACTGGTATCGCACTTCATGTGCGATATTATTAAACCAGTTTCCTAACTGATTTAGTAATATTTTAACTGATTACAGTGAGAACCCATTCGTTTCCATCTTTCATGCCTCCCAGTGGCACAGCGATATGATTGCGGACTTACAAAACGGGTTTCAATACCCGTAGTGGGCAAAGCACAGATAGCCTACTTTGTAGCTTTGTGCTTAAACTACAGACAAACTAATCCATCTTTCATATTATCCAAAACTTCATTATTAACACCTGTCATACAAGCCATCCCAGCATCTTTTATTTGTGATCGTCGAATAGTCAACATGGGGGGGGGTCTTTCCGAAAATATGATTTAGTGTTATTTCGATAGATCTCGATGAATGAAGCTCGGCCAAACTTCTAAGACGAAAATAAACTAAGTATTGATGAAGATATGACATGGTGAAATCTCTATGGATTATACTATGGTGGTACCATACTGGGCATTATACCATCCTTTTCATTTTTACTCTTCATTGCAAAAACGGCATTTTGATTTGAGAATCGGATGGGACATCGTTTTGTAATGCATCGTGCATCCACCTCAACTTCAACACTGCATCTTTGGACTTTACCGTGCCGTTTGTTTCACAAAATATTGAAACTAATTATTTCTTGTGTATGATTCTATTCCCCATTTATGAAGATAATGATAATATTGTGCTTGTTTTTTCATGTTTCTCTATCAAAGCAGCAGTCAATTGACGAATCTCCGATTCAGCTGCTATGTCATATCGATTGGGATATCTTTGAATAAGTTCTTCCCTCATCCAACCTGAACCCATGGTTTAGCTTAATCGCTAAACTATCATATTCACAACCACATCTAAAACATTTCGAGCATGTTTCATTGCTTCAACAAGTTAACTTATCCATGTTTGCTCTCATGGTCTAGGGTCAGGTCATGGTCCAATCACGGATCTGGTCTAGCGACCTAGATCTCGAAAATGGTGGCAAACGTCTTCTCGTTCTTTTTTTTCTGTTTGTTTTTTATAAATCCACAACAAAATACCAGGCTGGCTCTTCTTTATGAATAGTAACCTTCATAAACCGGATTATGAACACTACTGTCTTACGAACAGCAACTTTCTTAAATTTGATTATGCACACTGCTGTATTATGAGCAGCAACATTCATAAATCTGATTATGCATACTACTATCTTATGAGTAGTAACTTTCATAAATCTGACTATCTTTTGTATCATAATGATAGATATTAGATTTAAATTTAAGGGCGAAAACTAACTTTTCTGATAAAATATATTTTGTTTATGAACTGGTGCAAACATGATCAGGCTTAATACATTTTAACACCTGCCACACTTGCACACTACTTTTCTATTTACAGCAAATTTCATAATTGGGTTTATGCACACTACTGTTTTATGAGGGTCTGGCATGACCTGGTGGTTAAGGGGGCTGTACTCGCAATCTGAAGGTCGCGAGTTCGAATGCCCGTCACTGAACATATTCGTCCTAGATGGTTGCTGAGTAGGCGAGCCATCCGGATATAAAAATTCTTGGTTTACACAAATACCGGCCGACCCCTAATTCGATGGGCTAAGGTCAAAATGAAAATAAAAACAATAATCAGATTATTGAAAGTTACTGTTCATAAGACAATTGTGTGCATAATCAGATTATTGAAAGTTACTGTTCATAAGACAGTAATGTGTATAATCAGATTATTGAAAGTTGCTGTTCCTAAGAGAGTAGTGTGCATAATCAGATTATTGGAAGCTACTGTTCATAAAACAGTAGTACGCATAATACTTAAACATCAAGGACGTGTCATCAAATAGTTTCGTTTATAATCAGTGTGGGAAGTCGACAAAGTACACTGTGTTTATCTGACTTCTTCGCGTAAGACAGACAGTGGTAATGAGAGATTGGTTAACCAGAACAATATAAACAACTACCAGACCCTACCTACTGTGGTTATACTGGGCACCAGAAATTTTATTAGATATTTCAATATATATATTATGCAAGTCATTTGACATATGATTTCAACATTATTTGATATGTTGATCAGAATAAAACTAATCTGAGCTCTTCCTAAAGTCCTTCCAAAGGATTTGAACTGCATCAGTCTTTTTATAAAAAAAATGTATTTTATCTGAGAAGCGTGTAAAGAAAAGTGAATATCAAAACAGCATACATAGACAATATATTTCCGTCATAACATTATTCGAATGATAAAATAATTTTATAAGATATTGTGTTCGTGAGATTCATTAAAATAATTAAGTGACAATACAGACCGGACATGACCTACAGATCGAAAGGTCCACAGCTCGAGAACGTGTTATGCCGCACTTTCAGCTGTAGGAGCATTTTTAAAGTAGCAGTCCACCTCGCTATACAGTAAAGAACAGCTTTATGGGGTATGGAGATGCTGACTGTTTGTTCTCCCTCTGGTTACCAGTTCTAAATTAGGATGGTTATACCTGAACCTTGGGATAGCTGACCTTGCGTTTAGCCCATGTTTTTAGAGTAAAAATACCAAATAAATCTGTTTAGCACTTTTAGGGTGAATTTTCATTCACCTGTTATTATTACTTCCGGAGCAAACATTGGTTTACAACATATTGTATTCAAGTACCGACGTTCTTTATAATCGTTTGTACTTTCAGTAGAATAATCTAAACGAAACTTTCTGTATGGTATACAAATCTTATCATTTATACTAGAGAAGCACGCAGGCGTAAAAAGGAATAACCCCGGCTGGCTCAGCAGTAAGTCTGAGTGCTTAATAACGCTAAAAATCGAGTTTTGTTACAGATAGTAGAGCACAGTTAGCTCAATATGTAGCTTTGTTTGCTTAACAACAAACATAAAAGGGAATATTACACTGTATTTGGAGTAGAGTAGAACATTAATTCTGTTATATATATATACTGTATATATTTCTGTTGTCCCTAGTTTTACCACGGATTTCTTAGAATCGTAAATAATTCTGTCTATAATAATTAACCTTATCTGAAATATTCGCATATTAAGTATATTAAATATAATAATATAATATTTATTTTTTATTAAAATTACATAAATTAATTGTGTTAAAAGAATGTTCTTACTCAAAATATCTGTATGAATATATTTTGTTTCCAAACACGAAAATTGTTTAAAAGATCAGCAGTAAAGCGTTTTTGTTTGTTTGTTTTCTGAGCAATTTTTGTGTAGTTTGTTACTAGCATTTTGTCTTATTCAAAGTGAAAATACGATATATAAAATATATTTCAAAAAATTATCAATTACGATGTAAAGTATATCTTCTTAAACCAATCTTCCCAAACCCTTATGTTTAAAAATCCAAATCGAAAAGTTCATATCAGACCTGATTAATTAATTACTGTACGTGCTTGGTTCTAAACCTGAGTTCAGATTATACACGATTAATTAATTGCTGTACGTGCTTGGCTCTAAACCTAAGCTCAGATTAGACATGATTAATTAATAATCGTACGTGCTTGGCTTTAAACGTGAGTTCAAATTAAACATGATTTCCTTCCAGTGACTCAGCGGTAAGCCTAAAGGTTTATAACGCTAAAAACCTGATTTCGATACCGGTGGTGGGCACATCACAGATAGCCCATTGTGTGGCGTTGTATTTAACTACAAACAAATAAATATGAGAAATTAATTATGGTATGTGCTTGAGTTTAAACCTGAGTTCAGGTTAAACATTATCAAATAATCGATGCATAACAAATACTCTAAATAATTATATTGATCATCTTAATATTAAGAAGCTAGTAGATATTCCAGTTCTTCTCTTGCAAAATGTTGAAAGGAATCATGTAGACTTTTCTTATTCTAAAAGCAAAGGGTTTAATCATTTCTTTATTTCAACATTAGTACTTCATATTATTAAAAAGATAAGAATTCTCTGCTCTAAGAGTGAAGCTTAAAAAAACGACAAATGTATATGAAAGATGTAAATGTAGTGTTTTTTAGATGTATCTCGCAGAAGTGTTATTTCACAAACCTTGCTTTTAAAGTATAAGTGAGTCAGTTTTCTGCAGTGTATTATATTGGCAGTCCATCTTCAAGGTAAAGTGTATAAAATGTACGATGTGATAGAAGGCGAACTGTCATATAAAACGACATAATTACTTAAGAGACTAGTGTGTATACACATTCTCATGTAACACATGCATTCAATTTTTAGGGTTACTGAATGTATTAATAAACACTGATAATAATATTTTATAATATCATCCTTCACTAGCCCGATACAGCTATTAATTGAGAATCATTTAAATTCGTGTTTCAAGCATTTGTTTACTTTATGTTAGTTGGCTGTTTACGCCGTTAGTCTTTATGTTTATAACCAACCGATACAACCAAGAACTTGTACGTTTTGAAACAGTCAGTTTGTTTAGCTCTGGCACTGAGCAAAATATACCTCTTTGTTAACGGCGTACAGTAACTAACTTAGTTGAAATCCAACATACACTCTTATTCTCGCAAACTCATGTTAAGCAGGAAAGAAAAGTGTTATAAAACGTATTACCAGCATTATTGAGCTATAATATAACACATCTTAGCTGATAATGAATCATGATTTGCCAATTTAAGCGTTATACACCACAAGATTTTACATAATGTCCGTTGGATTTTAAATTACATGCAAAGAATTGAGAGACACATTTGCAAAGAAATTAAGAGTATTCAAACTCTAAAATTCCTAGTCTACTTTACTGATATTACTAAAGTTGGTAATTCTACAGAAAACTAGTCTAATTAATTTGTTTTCGTTTCTTTTTCATGAACATTGGAAATAAAGATGTACTAAGGCTATAAATGTTTGTTCCCTGATAACAGCAGAAAATGAACTTGTATTAATGTTTTTCCATATAATCGAATTTTTCAAACACCTGTAAGAAGAAAAATATTCTTTACCTGAGCTAAGATTATTCAGTACTGTTTAAAACAGAAACAGCTATCTATAACACTTTTTCTGTTCAATATACGTTTGACAAACCAAACTGTATTAAAACCCATAATAAATATAAATACCTAATAGTGTTTTTACATTAGTCAGATTGTTCTGCAAAATGTCACCCTGATCTAATTTCTAACACAGTTAGCCACTATCAGTTAATTAGATTGTATTGTGTTATATTATATATTAGTGGAGTATTGAAAAGATGTTATTTCTGATAAACAAATAAATTGTGCAGTACAAGTTAGATGTAAGAATGCAAATTTTATATAATTTCAAAGTGTGACTAGATTGGAAACCACTGCATCAAATAAAAATAATGCATTTTTACTGCAGGATTTGGTTTTTATCTACATTCTACAACTAGCCATAGTTTCTTTGTCATTATTAGCATTGTCTATTAAACAGGGATTTTGGAAAAGATTAGATTTCTTTTTTTAGAAAACTTTTCTCCATTTACGGATTCTTCACAGAACTTTTTCGTCCTTTTTTTTTGGTTGTCTTAACCAGATAAACTGGCATTTTCTACTCCACCCACTTGATGTCGTAAGCCTTAAGAGCAACAAAACTTGTCTTTAGATAAGGCCAAATTGTTTGGTTAAACCAGACTAATTAATGTAATTAGCATTTAGCGAAACTCATTAGTGTCTTGCTTTCTTTAGAAAGTACTGAAACTTTGAAACATTCAAACAAGTTTCTGTAAGTTTTTTCGTACAACTACTTATATTACCAAAAAAAGTATTTTGGAGTTAATAAAAAGCAACTAAAAAAGCAGACCCCTCCTCCCGAAGATATTTATCCCCAATAACAAATAAAAAAGGTTGACTGAGAACTAGTAAAAATAATAAAGTTGCACAGGGCATCATTTGTTTAAGGAGAAAAAAAATCAAGAGAGACAAATCTAAAAATTACAAACGGACTGTAGAAGCTGACCATTTCTAGTAAGGTTAAGTAAGAGTAATTCGACGTGAACAGCGTAATATTCCTCTTGCTTGTAGGTATTTACATCACCGAAATCTTTGAACAGTCTTATGAAAATGTGTTTATTTTCGCTCATCTCTTTAAAACAAAATCAACTAAGGTTTGAAATGGGTAAAAGAATACAATTTGTAATGTGCGTTATCTGCTTGTTTTCATAAACTAATATCAAACTTAGCTTCTAGTCGAAATACGGACCGCATGGCCAGGTGATTAGGGCACACGACTCGCAATCTGAGAGTCGCGGGTTCGAATCCCCCATCCCACCAAACATGCTCCCCCCTTTCAGCCGTGAGGTCGTTATAATGTGACGGTCAATCCCACTACGCGTTGTTTAAAAAGAGTAGCCCAAGAGTTGGCGGTAGGTGGTGATGACTAGTTCCCTTCTCATAGTCTTACACTGCTAAATTAGGGACGGCTAGCACAGATAGCCCTGGTGTAGCTTTGCGCAAAATTCAAACAATAAAATTAGTCGGAATACGAGTATTTGTTAGTAAAATAAACTCGCTTCCAAATGACTCAGCGATAATTCTGAGGGCTCACATCGCAAAAAATCTGTTTTCGATACTTGTGGTGGGCACAACACAGATAGCCCTCGTGTAGCTTTGCGCGAAATTCAAAACAAACAAACAAACAATCTTTCTAATGTCAGTATTAAAATTCATAATTTTAGTTATTGCTGCAGGCACGCAATTGAAAACGCTAATCTTCCTTTTATAGGCAACAGAGTTTAATCACTTTCACGTGATTACAATTTCCTACTTCTTTTGATATTCTTATTTATACAGAAAGGGGAAAATATCATTTTTGTTGGTAACATCAAGTGAAAATATATAAACTATAAAGTACAGCAGAAACGTATCCAATCAAAAGAATCTCGTAAAGTAATTTATACTTATCGTTGAAATTTGCATATGCGTGATTTCGAAAACGTCATTTTACTTAAACAGAGAATCCTAAGCCCATACGTTGCCAATCTACTGTTATTTCCCCCGAAACGAATTTTATATACTTCCACCCAAGCTTCTGTAACACTGTTTTCAATATAGGTAAACATCTCGACTTTAAACGATGTTGTTTACGTTCTATACTAGAGTTTTATTTCTCACTCTGAAAAATTTAAACAAATGTAATAATACAGTAACAACATCCTTATTTACAGTCTGTTTTAAAGTATATATTATAGTAACTAAGTATTCATTAACTATTTCTGTTTTAAAGTATATATTATAGTAACTAAGTGCTCATTAACTATTCAATGTCAATGCCAGTAATACTTGAGGTGGATCAAAAGAACCAAATTAATTGTAAAGAAACTGTTTCATTATTCAAGCAGCTATTTATCTTAGAGATTATTTACATAAAACATATTCTAAAGCATTTATAGCAGTACTTGAAGAAACAGTATTCGAATGATAGTACGACATGTTTAAAAAAATAATGTAAATTAGTTGAAATGTCTCACACATGCAACACATATATAACCTCTTAGAGAAATTTGGCCTCTGTTTATTTGGCACTGTCGTTCTATTATAAAAACCTTTTTATTAAAGAAATTAAACATGATATGGTTTAAAGAAAGAGGTAAATCACCCATAACTACTATATATTTTTAACGTAATTACTCCTATTTGGTATTGAAAGAAAAATATCTCACTTTACAATCGTACATTATTCTCAACAACCTCGTTTTATTTAACATAACTTAATTCTGAAATACGGAATCTATGACCTGACCTGAAAGATACCTTTGAGATATCGAAAGGTTGGAAAATGTTGAGTTTACGTGTTGTGAGAACGATTACAGTATGTACACGAATAGTTTGGCATCTTTTGCTCGACGAGAGGATTAGTTTATGTTATGATATGGGTTCGAGTTTTTTGTTTGCTGTTAAGCACAAAGCTACAGAATGGGATATATGCACTGTGCACACCACGGGGTATCGAAACCAGGATTTTAGTGTTATAAGCCTTTAGACTTCCCACTGAGCTACTAGAGGGCGAGGAATTCAATACCAAAAAATGTCTTTAATCTACCTGTGAATAAAGAATTTTGGTGAACAAACAAACAAACAAAACATATCTAAAATGTTGTTTAGTGAAGCGGAGAAAATAAACAAATAAAATGGAAATCAGTATCGTGGTTGTTAAATACATTTGTCTCTGAAGTCATCATGGGAGTTTGTGCAATACTTGCTAGTAGTGTTCTTTAAATTTTGGAGCGTTGATTTTGTTTGGCATCGGCGATAACTTTATACGTATGATGATTTTGAGATTTCCCTTCCCTGGATGTATCCCAAACTACTTTAATTCATGGCCGATTCAATGAATCTCTTTCAAATCAAACAGATATATTTTGCTATATAAATGAATGATGCTATAAACTACGACATCAAAGCCTTACACAAGTTCAAGTCATCCCGATTCATAAATTTTGTAATTAGGTCTAACTATTCTATTGGACATCTGTATTGAACTCCTATTAATCAACAGAAGGGAGCTAATAAAAGAACATACAAACCATTGAATTTGTTTCTGTAATATAAATCACATTAAGTTCATATAAAACTTTTTAGTTGCGCTTACTCATCGAAAATAGTTTCAAGTTTACTAACGATTATCCCTCTAACCCCCAACTTATAACATATCACTAATTCCCCCGTCATAAAATCTTCTCTTACAGTATATTTATGCATTACTATTTCTCAGTTTGTCTTGCAAACGCGTGTGTCAGTTGTGACACATTTTCTATTAAATTCCAATAATTAGCTCTAGAAGTGCCAAACTATAGCATTGCTAGAATTAAAAAACTGTTCTCTCTAAAGTTAAAAAAAAATATTTCTTCTAACTCTAAGCCTTGGAGAATTTTTGTAAAGTACAACCCTTAAAAATATCGTTAATATTATAAAGTATTCCCAAAGCCTTGCATGATGGTTAAAGTGATCGACTCGCAATCTGCATGTTTCGGGATCGAAACCCAACGCCGAACATGTTCGCCCTTTTAAATCTAGGGGAGGATGTTATAATACAACAATCAATCACACTATTTGCCAGAAATGAATAGCTCAGGAGTAGCGGTGGGCGATGTGAGTCACTTGCCTGCTCTGTTGTTGGAGGTTCGGAATTAGAAATGGCGGTAAGTAACCTTAGTATCTTTGTCAAAATCAAACAAACTAATTAAACTATTAACAAAAGGGGTACTTCAACAAAATGTCTCATAAAATGGTAAAACAATACCTCATTATTGTTGATTATTATTTATAGATTTTTTTTTACATTTTACTCAGCCCCTCAGTGGCTCAGCGACAAATTTGAGGGCTTATAAAGCCAACAATCGGGCTTCATTACCCGAAGTTGGCAAAGCACAGATAGCCCATTATGTACTTTTATGTTTAACAACTAACATTTTAAATAAATACATGTAAAGATTTGCTCATCTTCAGGGTGTACTAATTTTTCTCTTGTAGATGTAAAACATAAAATAATCTAATACAATGTATTACTTTGGTCAAAGGGATAGAGGTGTTAGACATAACTATGTAAAGAGTTGAAAGTATGTGGATTTTTTACGATTCCAAAGTCTTTGGAGTACTGAAAATCATCCAAAAACTTGTGTGGTGTTGCCACTTTAATGTACACATCTGTTTAAAGATATAGGTGAAGTTAATCGTTGTATCCAAATATGTATTTCAAATTTGTTTAAGTTGGGGGTAGTTCTGCTACGTATTAAAGTTAATTGGTTGATAAATTATTAATTATACCATCAAAACGAGCCTTGAAATGAAACTTTCATCTAACTTCAAGAGTTCTGAAATGTTAAAATGTATACAAGCAAATGAACAACATTCCAAAATTAAGTGTTTCTTTGGTAGATAAGAAGTTAATACCGTTAATTACAAAATTATGACATTACTAAATAATTTATATATTCAATTTAACCTTGACATTATATTATATAGAAATATCATTACATTAGTTTCATTTCTTTTTTTATATCATCAGTAGTAACCACTATGGCTTGAAATAAACATGGCATTCATACCAAAAGTTAATATGTTCTTTATAAATGGTTAGAACGTAGATGATTATGTTTGTATTGTAGTTACTGAAGAAGACTGTAGACACAGAAGTCAGTCTTAGATATTCCTTCCTCAGCTGTGAAATAAGTTAGGAAAACCATTTCACATTATTTAAAACACGGATAGTTATAGTTAGGTTTTTGTTGAAAAGTACTGAGATTAATAAACATTAACTTGTCATGTCTATATTTTTCATAAAGTCGATAAGAATAGCTATCTTGGGAAGATTAAAAACGATATTGAGAAACACTTCATTAAAAAACAAAACGATACGAGTTAAGGTTGTCTTTACCAAAATAAATAAAACATAAAAAAATAATCTGTTATAATTAATGGCCTGTTGCCTCGATAAAAGTATATCTTAGTGGCTATGGCACTCGACTACCAATACGAGGGTTGTGGGTTCGACTCCCCATCATAGACCATGCTCACTCTTTCAGCCGTATGGCCGTTATAATGTAACAGTCAATCCCCAGTATCACAAGAGTTAGCGGTGGATAGTGTTGACCAGATGCATTCTCTCTAGTATTTCAATTCTAAATTAGGAACTGTTAGCGCTCATAGTCCTCTAGTCTAGTTGCTTTGAGCAAAATTCAGCAAACAAACCTTTTATCATATTTCTCTTCCATCCAATTCAACAAACCTTGATCCACAACAAATTTTCACTCTGATTTCTACACGTTTGTATTATCAGTTTAAAGTTATTTCAGAAATATCAATTCAATCGATAACAAAGATTATGGAATTAATCATCGCATTCATCTTAATTAATAACAACGTCTTAAACCTGTTCAGATTAGTAGAAAACATCGTCCAGGTAATTAACCAGTTTTAAAAGGTTAAACGATTAATAGTATGCAAGTAATTACTATTTTCCATTGGTTTATAGAAAATTAATTAATGTATAATTTGTGAAAACTAAAATTGTCACAGGCTTAATATAACCCAAATATTGCTAAAATGAAACTAAAACGTAAATAAAACAAAAATAGTTGCTATTACTTTTTAAATATAAATTTATTAATTATTTCTACTGGGATGATGAAACCTAAAATTGACAGATATTTTCCAAACACAATAATGTTCCATCACGAGTTAGATTATTTAAAACATTATGTTACTTATGGTACTATTTAATAATTTATTGTATCGCAGGAATCAGTTCTGTACCCATAGCAATTTACAAGAACAATAAGCAAAGCATTACTATTTCAGACACTATATATATATATATTATACCTTTCAATCTTCTAATCGTTTTAAATTTCAATTTTTTGTAACATGTTTATGATAGTGTCTTAAACACTTAGCTTTAGATTTTCTTCAAAAGTGCTGATTTTTTTGTGTTATAATTACAATAGCTTACCTCGAATATGAAATATTTCTGACAGAAAAATGACTTTTCCAATCTCTATGCCGTATCTGCAAATTTCTTTTCAAAAAGTTAAATTTAAAACTAATCATTATCTTCTTCTATATATTTAATGAATATTACTACCTTAAACATCTAGAGTTAAATAAATAAGTAATAAAATATTAAGTAACACCAAAATCTGGCAAAATCTAATATGCTTCACATCGGTTAAATCCCATTAGGCTGCCGATGTTTCTTTCTATTTCCATACTCCTCTTAATTTGGCCATTACGAATTCCACATCAGAGATTTGTGTGAAATAGCTATTTCCAATCTATCTCCTGTTTCCCACATGTCAATGTCCAAGAAGTTTTTTATTCAGAACTCATCAGCTTGACTCGATAGTGAGAAACATTTTTTTTTTTATGTGTGTGCGACTTCATTCCAGATGTCCATCCTTTTATTAAAACGTATCCAAGGTTATATGGAGAAAGGAAATGTTAGATGAACACGCTAATTGATTTGTCATTAGGTGGTCATCATGACCGACATAATCTTTTGGCTATCACATGAATTAAATATTGAGATAATGTTCCACACCAAGAAGTTGTTTAAGAGGCCGAAGGACAGTGAGTTTAAGAATATAATCAAAAATGATATGTTGAGATAGAAAACGTTCCTGAATATATTAGGTTTACGTAATACCTTAAGATATTCTAGTATTGGTAGAAAGGAGAGTCTGTCATTCAGTTCTTTCGGGAAAAAACTTTAATTAAAATGTCACTTATAGATGTTGTACAAGAACCTTAAAGTATCGGTTTGGGCGCCGATAGCTGGTAAAACATTGAAATAAGATAGGCCTAAATTCTGTGATAAAAAAGTCACATGTTTTTTCATACTTCGTTTTAATAGTTCACAAAACCACTTCTTTAACATTATTGTCCTACATATCTAAATAACACCTCACACACATATCTTTAATTCTCAATGTCCAGATCACCAGATTATTCCTGGTGTTGAAACTCTTTTGAGCACTCACTTGTGGGAGAAAGAATATAGATCTGAAATGTTATTTTACACACCTTTTAAATGCGAAGTGAGAACAAACCGTAAAATTTGAAAAATGAAACATGTATAGTATAGAGTGATTTTTGAAATATATGCTAGAATTATTTTACACTTACATCATTATTGCTAATTTTCAGTGGAAACTATGTAGAACTAAATAATTTGGGTTTAAAAGTTAAATCAAGTTCAGTCTTTTAACCAATGATATTACCGGATTCGTATTTAAATTCTGTCATGTGCTTTCTGGTAAAGATCATTAAGATTTTTAAAAAATATGTAGATGTAACCGCACTTGTTCTTCCATCCTTGCATTAAATATTTTCCTCCGATTAAGTGATTACTATTTGAAAACCACTTTTCCTGTTAGAATCTTTCACATAGAGATGAAGAGCGAACTAATTGCCAGGAAATACGTGCCAATTATACGATAGGAACAATTTGTTTTCTTACAGTCAAACAACCAAACTCAATTGTTTAATGTATCAACAAGTATGTCTTCCAAATAAAGCTCTTTGGCACGTATTGTTACACTGATTATTGTAATTTACGTGTAAATTAAATACTGTTTTAACTCAAGCAGAAAGATACCTTAGAAAATGGTGAACACCATTATACTATAATATAGCAAGTGTAAACGTTCAATATTTTAGGCTATTTCACTAACTTACATAATGATGAATTATCTACGACAGTAGTAAAATAGCTAAAAAGTACTTCTTATGTAACGTCATGTGATATCAGAACTATTTGAAATTAGCGATAAGTATTGACATATTTTCTAACTGTAGTATTATTCTGTGCTTCTTTTGGTTATTCAGCTAATTTCAACAGCAACTCAAGGCATTGTTGTTATTGTGCTCAAGTGTAAGAACGATGTGTACAGGTATTCACAATTTAAAAAAATAACGTTCTGGGATTTAACGTGAATGAGGGTTAAAGTTGATCTTTTTATTAGAATTCTTTGTTATAGAAAAAAGAACAAATATACTAAAACTCATTTTTATTGTTATTTTCAATGTCAAAGCATTTCCTGCCCTACCAGTACAAATAAACAAAGGATCAGTTTGTAGTAAGAATTTTATAATATGTTTCTTTAAATATAATTTTATATGTTTTGCAAGCTGAAATGTCTGTTATTAATTACTTCGTCACTATACTATTAAGGCATTAATGCATCACATAAGGTATAATCAGTTTAAACATTCATAGATTAGTGAAAAAGTGGAAACATACAAATTACAATAGATTAGGGTAACCAAACGTCCCGGTTTTGCAGGAGCAGTCCCGTTTTTGGTAGTATGTCCCACTGTCCCGAGAAAAGTTATCGGGACGCACAAAACGTCAAGGTTTTATAGCAAAGACATCAAAGTCTTAGTAACATCGAATATCATAGGTCTACTTGACTTGTTTATTGTTGTAACATGTACTCTCCTGCTGCCAAACTCTCTCAAAAGATCTGTCTGTGCGTGGTGAGAAACCCAGGTCTGCGCAGTTTTTTAGTTAATAATATTGTTGTAGACCTATAGTAGTTGGTGAATGTGTGGTTAATGGTTAAACGTCAGGGACTTTTCTCTAAGATACTTTTATTAATGAAAATAGCTTAACCTATCACATTGTCAAAATGCCGAAAACAAAGTCTATTTTTCCAGATACCATGAAAGCATATTTCGCTTACCTAAAGGCAAGTAAATTGTATAACAAAGTTAATTGTACTATTTGCAAAGTTGTGTTTTCGATAACCCACGGAGGCAGATCGAACATTACAGACCAATTATTTCAAAAACAACACCATTGTTAATATCTTTGGAAATATTATGGAACTGTTTAATAAATTTAAGGAAACTAAATAAAAGTTAGATTTATTTCAAAATAACCATTTTGAAATTAGAGCAAGCTGTCCCAGTTTTTCGGTTTGGAAATTTGGTTAATCTACAATAAAGACATGATCCCTTTCTTACAAAAGAACAAGCTATTCTTTGGACAAGTAGGTCTCATACAGCCGTAATAAAAACGGTATATTAGGACTATCTTTTTCTGCTGGGCTTTGGTTTCAGGTATCATGTCTTCCAGGGAGGATATCCGTACAGATTGCTTATGTTCAAATGCAACAGTGGTAGGAAAACTATCATGAGTTTTCTAGATCTCTGCAAATTAAGCCTCATTGCAAAATGAAACACATAAACTATAAGAACTAAAATATGCTCCGAAATAAATGTTAAACGCAAATTGTCTCAGTAAAAAATCTGTACACCCGAGCTCAATAACTTAGAACACTACAAACAAAATGGCCGTCCGATACTCCGAGAAATTATATTTTATCCATTCAACATGCAAGGACTATGAACTGTGTGCTAATGAGAAGGAGCAGAATGTGTCGTGATTTAATAAGTTTCTATTGATCCTTTCTCAATAAAAGAACGTGTATATGTATGTAAGCCACGAGCTGTACGATGTTGAAAGCGGTATTATTATGTGATTCACATTTTGTTGGTGTGAACTGGGTTCAATCAAAGAAATACATGAACATTCTAGAATACGAACTTAAATTCCCTTTCAACAACATATTTCAAGATTTCAGACAGTCTACTCGCACTGCAAAAATTGTTACCGACTAATGTTCCGAGAATAGAAAGCGGAAGCCTTCAACGATCTATCCTGATGGAAGGAAGCGGAAGCCTTCATCCAGTTACACTGGTTACCCAATCACCAGTCCTAGGTTCCTCTGAACCATTATAGGTTATATATGAAACCAGACTACGACATCGCTTTATCGCTCCGACCTCTTTGAAGAAGTCGGAGACGGTTCTTAAGGATATTCAGATATAAAGATTTTCTCATAGCTCATGGTATCTCAGTGCTACTCGTTTATTTTATATTGTCTTGTTTTTCTCAATTTTTTGCACTTTTTTATAGCATATGAATTTGAAATATTCTATTTGTCTTGTTATACATTCCCTTTTGTAAAGCCTTTATCTGTCTGACCTGTCTGATCTGTATGAGGTTTATATAAGTAAACGCTTATCCCTCTAGGATACTTTACCATTGAATCTTAATTAACTTGACTACTAATATAAGTATTGTAAACCGGTTGATTAATTGATAAATGTTTCAGAAACATTTAGTTTCCAGACAAAGAGGTTTATAAAATTCTTTACTTCAGTTGAGGTAATCACATCCACATTCTTTCATTTAAAAATATTAGTCATACATCAGCTAAAAGATGTTACGATTATTAATCTTATTAAATCAGATTATAATGTAATCTATAAGCTTTGTATGAGCAGTTTCCTCGATCAATATTAATTTTAAAAATGAACGAAGCAATAAAGTTTATTTAACGAAGAATTAAAAAAAGGTATCTTTTGGTTTTTATTACGTTCACATACATTATCATTAGATAGAGTACAATTCAGTTTTGTTAATTGCAAAAAATATATATATATTTAGAGATAAGAAAAATATATATATTAAGTACCGTCAGAAAAAAAAGAAAAAATACGTACATGAATCATTAACACAACTAAAATTTAAAAGACTTTACTCTTAATGAAGTCATTAAAATGTTGTTGGTTTTTGTACCTAAGTAGAAAGAAGTTATAACAGGAATTATAAATTAGTAATAATATATTAAATATTTGAATAAGTTATATCTACATTTGTCTACATTATGTTTTATGAAATATGCAGATGTATATTTACTTATTTTATGTTTATTGCAACTGCAAACCCGCGTTCAAAGAATGTACTCGAACATAAAAATAATATTTTTGAAACGAGAATTAAAAAGTTATAAAATTTAAAAACAATGAAATATTTATAGCGATGTATGAGAAACAAGGTTTTTATTGAAATGTTAATAAACACTCTTGTTAAAACTTGTGTTGGGCAACTGTGATTAAAAGGAGTATCAAAATAAATATAACGTAATATTAAATTTTTATCTGTTAAAGTTGGGTATTACTTGACCATTTTATTCTAAGTGTTCGAAATATTAAAGGTATTTTACTCGAACTCGACATTATTTGCAAGACCAGTTTAAAAGATATAAACATTTTATTTAGAAACAAACTTCTCTAGCTTTATTAGAATATCTACCTTTGTTCTTATTTTTTCTTTAACAAAACAAGACATGTTATGTAATTGTCGGTGTTACCTATATAAATGAAATATTTTGTAGCATCCACTGTACCAAGTTGCGAAATGCCTATATTGCGCACATTAACCACAAGGCTATGCCTGTCCAAAGAATCATATATTTTTAGCTGTTTTCTTTAAGCAAAAATTTGTATAAAGGGAAATCTGCACTGTGCCCACGCAGGGGTAAAACCTCAAATTTTAGCGTTATTAGCTCATAAGTTTATTTATAAGCTACCGGACAATGGTCTATCTGCACTGCGTTTACTACACGGATCGAATACTATAGTTTCATGTTTCAATTATTCATTTATGTAAAAAAAAAATGAAAGCTGAATAAATTTTTCATTTCATTTTGTGATTTTTGTTTTACATGAAACGACAGCTAAGGTGTTGTATATATGTTAAGAAATTTTGTATACTTTGTTTTATTCTTCCATAACATAAGACGGTTTAACTTTGCAACTGGAAACTAGCTTGCCTATTATTTTAATTGAAAATTAGGTAATATTTTCCTCTTTCTTTTAAGTTAAGTGTTTAATTGTGTGGTAAATTGAATTATCAGAAAGTGGTTAATGTTTTAGCTCAGATGATGAACAACGTTTGAGTTCAGATGATAAAACGTACTTTTTCGCGAGAGATAAAAGGACCGACCACTGGAATAAACATGATAGAATACAAGAATAATATTTTAAGCTCAGGTAATTCTTGTCAAAGGCTCTAGGATTAAACATGGGAAAGGGAATTATTCGTTAGAGGAAAGGAATGTTAGATTGGGTTGTTAAAATATACTTTACTTGCAGTATTATTCAGTGTTATTGTTAAAATATATTTTGTAATCTAATCCGTAAGTTCCATTGAGCAAGAGTTTGGAACGTACATTTTTGAAGTGTAGTAATTTCCTGCAAATTAAAATAAATGATACACTATGTTTATTCGTTTGCAGTAAAAGGATTTGAATATTGGTCTTAGCAAATAAAGGATGGTGATTTTATCTATTACGCAATATAAGTCTTACATAAGAATCAATGTAGTGTATCTTATACGTCAGAAGACGTATATTCTAGTTTGCATTCATGACACAAGATATTGTAAGATATCGCTAAGCTTAATGCTTTGATATAAAACAACCGTTTGTTAAAATAACTTTTGAGTACTTTTTTTATCTTATCCGCTGATTTTTTTCTATAACAGGCGATTGGATAAAATATTACTATTATACTTTGAATCCAAAATGTTATATAGGAAAAGACAAAAATTGTTTTCTTGTGTGCATCTAGTGATATGTTTTTTTTCTTTTTTCTTTTTTTTCAAACACTTTATGCCAAAATTACAAATCTTGAGAGTTAGACTATGTTATGGTGTGATTACTCTCAGATTTACAGACATATGTTATAAGGTTTAACAAATAAGTCTACTTTATAAAGTAAAATTTTTAAGGAAAGATTCAGGTAAGGTGAATTAGATTGGTCTGATAACACGTTTCTGTTGTTGTTGTTGTTTTTTTTTGCGTGTAAAATTGCATAATGTGCTATCTGCGTTTTGTCCACCGCGGCGAATCGAACTCCGGATTTCAGCACTTAGATCTGATAATAATAAATGCATATGTAGTATGTAGTTGTTTCCTTTCTTTCATAGATAGTGTTTTAGGTTCATTAATACTTAATCTTAATTCTTAAGAGCTTTTCAGTCATAATATTTAGATATTAATACAGTGTTCTACGATACGAATATAAGCACCTTCGAAACTAGTGGTGTTGTCTGAAACATCCACAATGCTTCCACACCCATGATGTACATATTTTTACTAGTAATGTACCCTTTCGAAATGGCGAAGCTAACCAATGTACTGATGGGTCAGTTTCTGCTCAGTTTTGTGCTTGTCTTCTATTGCAGATTGACATCAACAACGCCAACTCTATAGCAAAACTGCTCATTGTATGATGCCAGTTTAAGATCAGTAATTCATACTGAAACAAAAGAATGTGCAAAACGGAATCAATTTTCAGCACAATCTGCTTATCATTTCGTTTGAACTATGCGATGTGAAGTGTTTGATAGACTGGAAGCTTCAATGTTTTTGTCAACAGCTACACACACATAGAGAGAAGGAAAAATAGAAAAATGAGCTGAAATTCAATAGTTAAAAACATTTTCGGACGACTGAACATTAACCCTCCACTATTACCATAACTACCACAAAGTAATCACTATTTGTAAGCTGCTGCACAAAACTGATTATTAAAAAGAATGGAGAAATATTCTTATACATTATTCAATATTCCATTTCGACTTTTAATACATATACGTAACGCACAAACGTAGGAGTAACCTTTAATATTCTCTTTGTGGATTCGTGGCGTATAACACAATCAAACCTGAGGGAAGATGTATTTGATCATCTGACTAGATTAAGGAATATAGTTTACAGAGTGTATAAATAAAGAGTGAAGTCATTCGTAAAACAAGTCCTTGGATTTCTTCCTCGTCCCTCAACAGCTAGCTTCAAGCTATTTCCTCTGGCAAACAGACAAGACTAGATATCATAGCGTCGTGTATTACTTTGCATTATTTTTTAAACCTACTGATTTCATCTTCTCGTTGCATCAACATCCTATTAACTAGTTTGGGCATTCTTAAAAATATAGGGCCCGAGAGAAATTTGTGAGTAAAATGAATCGTATCACCAAGTTTTCCGACATCTTTGTTAATCGAATTTAATTTCTTACTTCGACTTGGCACCAAGTGCCCGATTAAATTAAGACTATCGATTTTTGTTTGATATTAGTATATTATTAATTTCTGTGATAAATCGTAACATTGAAGTTTTGGGAATATAATATGTAACATTAGACTATCTGTTTGTTTCGGATGTTCGCGCAAAGTTACTTGTTTTAGTCGCCCCTAACTTTGAATTGATAAGCTAAATATAAGTCATATAGTCAGCATACCTATTCCTAACTCTTAGTTACTATTATATGACCGAATAGTAGGATTTCCCTGTCGCACTTATAACACATCCCCAAAGTTCGGTAGGCGATTTTTTTATTTTACTTTTTTTTTTGCAACAATGGAACACAATGTTAAACCCGCAGATACATAGTTCGACATGCTAGCCACCAGGCAACGCTCGGCCCATAACATTGAAAGAACAATTAATATTAATTTTTAATCAAAGAAGGTTATCTAAGTAGATCAGAAATAAAAATCTTACTCAAAATTATTAGAATGCATTATTTGATGAGCTGGGAACTCCAGCTGTTATAATATTCAGTTTTTTAGTTGTCTTTTCACGCTAACATTAGCTTTTACAACTCGAACCGCATTATTAATATTTTTGAATATATTTTATTCTTATTTTAGTACAAAATGGATACTAAAAATATAAACCTAAAAACATAATACTAAAAATGAGCGACCGAAAATCCAGTTTTATTTCTCCACAATTTCAAATTTTCTACAAAATTAGTAAAAAAAAACTCATCTTAGTTTCCTAGTTATTCTTTTACTTTCTTACTTCAGTGATAAATAAATATCTTCCTTAAGTTTGTATTCTGATTAAACAAAACGAACATGAGTATTTTGCTATAAATTTGTAAACCTACCATATACAACCACATGTTTGTGTTACTATTCTTTATGTAGTTATGTAAATTGTGACATGAATCAAGGATCTGTTCATAATTTCTGTGTAACCCATATCACTGCATTAAGTACATAACGCTCTACAGGTATTTTTATAAAAGTTCCTGAAAAATCATCAATGCATGTCTAGATATTTTATTTCTTAGAGAGACCATCTGAAAAACTGAGATTCAAGGACTTTAGAACACTTACCATGTCTGTTCTGTATTGTTTTTGTGGCAGAAAACAGACGCCATGCTATAAAAACAGAAAAATAAAAATACATTATAATCATAATTTCATTGTTTAAAATTACTTTCATTTTCATGTTTTACTTTTTAATATTTTTAGATAATCTAGGATTTTTATATTAACTGCAAAACAAAAAGTTAATAAATCAATAAGATTGTGGAAGATTAGAAGTCTAATCATCATATGGCTTTTATCAGGTCTAAATCAGAATTACGTAACGCATTTGCACAAGTATGACTTCTCACTAGTTTCAAGTTGATTTTCCTGTTAATTCAAATGGAATATTTTAGATGTGACTACGTATAGAAATATTTTATTAGCAGTTGGTACATTTGTTACTTACATATATTCTTCTCATCTTAATAAGCTTCTGATTTTCATTATGAAATGTGTTTATTTGTTTTGTAATTAAGCACAAAGCTATACAATGGGATATCTGTGCTCTGCCCACCACTGGTATCGAATCCCGGATTCTAGCGTTGTAAGTCCGCAGACATACCGCTGTGCCACTGGGGAGTGGGAGCGTTATGAAATGACTTAACAATACTGGTTCTTCATCAAAACTACTTTTAAAAAATTCCGATTTCTGATTTGATAACATTTTCCAGGTCTCTGGAACGTTTTTATTAATTCATAAATTTAGCTGATGCGTTAATTTCAACATGGTTAAAAATCCAGCAAAATTTAAATACATTTTTTTCATATATAATTTCTATAATGTCATCCGTATTTGACATTATCAAAGCAGGCATTTTGTTTCTAAATTAAATTTCGTGTGTGTCCAGTTGTTTATGACATATTTTGCAAAATCCCTTCCGGTGTTCTACACGTACAGTAACCAATACATCTCTGCTGTATTCGCTACTGTATATAATAGCTATCGTGGAATAACCTGGCTCTTATCATTGAGTAATAACTTTAAAAACTCTAACAATCGATAATTTGAAACCAGGATCGAATAGCTAATGCTTCAAAATCATTATTAAAACTATAAATGTAAGTGACTCTATTCTAATAAGTTGAAAAACTCTGACACCAAACATTGTTATTTATATAATATTGCTATAAATATTTCTTAGGTTATATGTATGTTATATATATATGTGTGTGTGTGTGTATCAACTCCATGTGTAGATATGGTGTTTGTTTTAATTATCTAAATATGCAATAAGATATATGTTCATAAGTTGCTTTCAAACAAACGAGTCCGTTACCATCAGCTCAGCAAACATAATTAAACTATTCCATTAGTAAACGTAAGAATCTCTTGGGAACTTTGTATTTGCTTACATTACGTACAAAGCCCACATTATGGACTATAATGGATTATTTACCACTCCTCTGGCACTGTCATGTCAGAAAAACTTCAATCTCGATAAACCGTGTGTATAAATATATTCGTATTTGTTTAGAGTATACATAGAATACATCAACTATGTATTTAAACTTTAAATGATTATGTCTTAAAGTTTATTATCTTAATGTTTTGTTACTTTCCAATCTTTTATAAGCGATTTAGGCTTATGGGCTGTAGCGCTAAGAACAGTGAATGGCATAAGTCAAACACTTTCGCCAATAATCTGTAACGCAATTTTGTTTTTTCAAGTTGAACGTCACCTAATGCGATCGCAAAGTTCAGCTACAGCTATCTCTACTCTACAATTGGTGATGAGAGGGAGGGTGACCTGTTAGTATCACTCGCCGTTTGCACGACTAGTCGTAATAGAACACTGACATAACTGTTGTAGTTTTAACCCTCTCATAACTGAAATTGTAGAGCATGTTTAGCGACATATCGCAACTCGAGCCTTGATCCTTTCGAAGCACTCTGGCACGTTAACCACTAGGACACTCTTGTACTTTATATTACTCATAATAAATAGTGCTTTTTTAGAATTTAATATTTTATACTTAGATATCTGATGGCCAGAGATAAGTCAACCAAACATCATTATACAAATGATAACGATCATTATTGGGTAAATTGTTTTATCTAATTAAAGGCCCCGCCAGTGGCACAGCGGTATGTCTGCGGACTTACAACGCTAGAAACCGGGTTTCGATACTCGTGGTGGGCAGAGCACAGATAGCCCTTCGTGTAGCTTTGTGCTTAACTACAAACAAACAAATGTAATTAAAGTTTATCAGTTTTTTTTATACAGGGAGTTACTAGTATTAAATATCTTTTGGATCAAGGTTATGCAGTAACTAAACATATATTCACTTATGATTTGGTAGCTTAATGATGCTAATCGAAGGAAAATTGATTATGTGATGTGGCATAGTGTTCTCCACTTGTTTTAATTAATTGTTACCTTTGAAATTAGCGGTGCATAAAATTCTTTTTCATCAATAGTAAGCCTGCCCTAAACTATGAACTTTTCAATCTTGATGATCGATATGATTAATTTAGTTTCCATGTGTTAGATAATTAATTCAAATAGACTACAGACAAGTTAAACGGACAATTGTTTGAAAAATGTTTGTTAAGTTTCCGAACTGTACTCGTAAATAATTTGAAACTAACCAAACGTCTATTAATTTCTAATTATGTCCTAGGAAGAAATGGTATGTTAATTTCTCACTTAATAGTTGAGTTGCTTTTGTTCAATATATTAACCGTTCTCAGAAATGTTTGAAAATGGTAAAATGTAGAACTTTTATTGAAATACGTGGTTACATTATGAGTAAAATATGACTTATATTATTTAGTTACCTAAGTGTGTGTTATTCCTTCAATGTGATAGTAATTGTGGATTTCTAAAGTTTATATTTGAAAGGAAAAATAAATATATAATAAAAATCAATATTCAAAATTCGGAAAGTAAGAAAGAGCTAGGTACAAAGGTTAGCTTGAAAGTGGTCTTTTCCCTTCTATTATTTCAATTTAAACGAGGTTTAAACTTAGAGTTTGTATAGGTTTTTATTAGTTCGCATTATTTACCACTTTTTTGCGGTGGTTATCCTTAGAGTTACCTGGTTTACTAAATTTCAACTCTGGATTAAAACGCTTTGTATGTTTATAAAATATACTTACATTTATTTTATCCGTTACTTTTCTTTTAGAGCAGCAGGTTCCTTTGGAGTGTGAATTTGATTTTTAAAAATGATTTTAAATTGTAGCATGTAAAAATACACAATAACCTCATTTAAAATTTAAGGATCACCTAATATTTTGAGGCACTCTATACAGTTGGAATTAACAAGACAATCAGCCTTAAAATACTAACAATGTTTCAAAACATGAAACGTGTACAACGTAATCTTGCACAATAGAGGGTGAGAGTTAAAGAAATTAAACACATTAAATTTATCTCTCTAACGTACACATGCTTACACCCACGAACTTTGATAACAAATTAAACACAATAATCAACAGTCTATCCACAATGTGTGTTTAGACCTCTTTCAAGGTTTTCCAATTCAAAAATAGGGTCCATTTCGCTGAACAGTCATTTACTATTTCGAAACTTTGTTACCAAATTCTTGGGGGTGGCTACATTGTTTCGACCATTAGGAGACCAGAAAAGTGTATGAAATAACATACTAATCCAAGGTTCAAGTATTGTTCAACATGGACTAGGTGAACTTGTAGTGGTAATATCTTCCACGATGTTCAGCCTGATAAGCAGAGCTGAAAATGAACCTATGCTATATGGGTTAATGTATGCTTCTGATTGTTCAAAAGAACAACCGAAAAAGTGCTACTGAACGTTTACTAAGAATATAATCTGTTTAATATTGTTCTCTGTAGTAAGTGTTTACTAAAATTAGTATGTGTTACCCATGATTTAGATTATGGTGTTACTTCATCAACTCAATGAAAACTCACAAGTACCAATAAAAAAATGCTAGTACGTTGTTCCATAAAGCACAACTCTAAGTGAGATACTCATTATATAGTAGTTTTTTGATGCAAAATTCCCCAACGAGGGTCAGAGGTAAGTTTATGGACTTATAATGTTAAAATCCGGATCTCGATTCCCCACGGTGGGAAGAGCGAAGATAGGCTATTGTGTGGCTTTGTGCTAAAAAATATATCGTTGGAAAGAAACTGGGGACCTGTATGGATAAAATATTTGCTAAATGTCATGTTTTTGAATTTTTTTTTCTTGTAATACGAAATCTATTTTCTAGACTCGTTCGTTTGTTTAAGAGCAAATATTTTCTACAATCATTTTGTCTTTCTAAATTATTTTTTTGTGAATTTTATTGTAACATTCTTTTTATGCTTCTAATTTTGGTTATTAGTTTCGAGTAAGTAGTCTTATTATTTTCCAGATTTTTAGAATGAGTAAAATATTATTAAATACAGGAATATTCTGATCGAGAAATAACTTCTGTAAAATTCTAAACCAACAAAACAAGTCAGTTAAATACACGAAAACAATGTACGGATTAGTTCAACCCTGAATCTTTGTTCTCTAATATACCACTACAAAACTTCTCTGTGGTAAGCAAGTTAGTCTGTCACAATGTAGGGGAATAAGATTAACATTCGATGCCAGCTATTCCTTCTGTCCTTGATTTTACTAGTACTGTCTTTGATGTGAATTTTGCTTTACTCACGTACTTTAATGGCTGTAATGAAACTAATGTAACTCTTAAAATGGGCCCGGCATGGCCAGGTGGTTTAAGGCGCTCGATTCGTACTCTGAGAGTCGTGGGTTCGAATCCCCGTCACACCAAACATGCTCGCCCTTTCAGCCGTAGGGGCGTTATAATGTGACGGCCAATCCCACTATTCGTTGGTAAAAGAGTAGCCCCAAGAGTTGGCGGTGGGTGGTGATGACTAGCTGCCTCCCCTCTAGTCTTACACTGCTGAATTAGGGACGGCTAGCGCAGATAGCCCTCGTGTAGCTTTGCGCGAAATTCAAAAAACAAACAAACAACTCTTAAAACGATTTTTATTTTTACTTAAAATGGTTTTTACTACTCGTAATTTTACTGCAGGAAGATGAAAAGACGATTTTTATTCTCAAAGTTTACATAATTGTTTTCTCAACTGCCAAACAATAATGAAAATTTACTTGTGTCTCAACGTTTCAAAATGTTTTAAAGCTTCTCTTATAAAACTAAAACCACGCTAGGCTATAAGATTGGGAGCTGATAAAACATTAGCGTTCAGGGTTCGATCCCTGGTAGACACAGCGTAAATAGCCCATTGTGCAGATATGTGTTTAAATAAACAAACAAATTAAACTTTTATTGTTTAGATAAGAATGAGAAATTCTACCAAACAGATTGTAGGGCAGACAGATTTATTTCGAGCTTAGGTCCGTATAAGATGGATTGTACTCGCAATGTATGTATTTAATATTAAACATTTGTACTGTTTTATGACATGGATTTTGAAGGATCAAACAAGGCTTAATATAAAGGTAATAAGGTTTTGTTTTGTTTTATAATTAAGCACAAAGCTACACAATGGGCTATCTGTGCTCTGTCCACCACGGGTATCGAAACCCGGATTCTAGCGTTGTAAGTCCGCAGACATAACGCTGTGCCACTGGGGGCAGGTAATAAGAAGTATGCTTTTTAGCTAATACGTGATTTAATAAAACTGGCGAAATATATTATTCATTCGAATTGTATGCCTTTTAGTAAAAAAAATAATTTAACTTATTTTAAATACACCTATATCTATTGTCTAATATGACTTCTACTGTGTTATGTATGGAAAGTACTGACTCAATGTCTCATGGAGTACGTACACAATAACTCAGTTTCAATAATCCAGTGTAAAACTTCAAAGTATAGTGAAGTATATATTAAATTTAAGCCGTTCCTATCGACAATGTCTAATGGCGGAATTTTCAACGTATTCAGTAATTTGGTTTAAATTTCTCTAGCAAAACTTCAAGGACGCTTTTCTAAATAATTAACAAAACAGTTGAACAATTCGTTTGTCAACTTAATGACATTAACGCTCTTTAGTGTTTTTATATCTATTTCGATATATATGAACTCACCCCTATGTTTACTCAACACCAGATTCATGATTGTTAAAATTTGTTTTCTTATGCCTAATATCTCTACAGATTATTTTACAAATGTTTTATGAATTAAATAATTCAATGCAACTATGCAGAAAACAACATCAAATGATTTATTAATTGATAACGATAGTTATAAAGAATTTGTCGTTAGAGGCAGTGGTTTAAACTAACATGACAGATCAACAAATATAGTATTTTAACCTAACATGACAGATCAACAAATATAGTATTTTAACCTAACATGACAGATTAACAAACACAGTGTTTTAACCTAACATGACAGACTAAAAAACATGTAACGCTACGCAACATTAACCAAATATCATATATGTGTATAAATCACGTCAAAAATATCATTTATATGTACTGCAAAGAAACTAATCAGCTCCAATAAATCATTTTTTGCCAGTTCAGTCTCAGACAGTTCTGGTATTTGATATATTTAGCTTAGATGTTACATCTACCGTTTTACCCTCAACTATTAAAGAGCTTCAATGAATATGTTATTTGGTATAAACAGTTTTTATCAGATTTTTTTCTTTCCATTCCTTGTTTTTGTTGTTTTTAAAACCTTCTGCTAACACTTAAAAGTTATTAAAAGCTCATTTAGTACGAGTGATTGGTACTAGGTGTATAAGCTTAAGAAGCTGTTCCCGTTAATTGGATATGTTATTGGTGTATTTAAAACACGGTATTATCCCAATTAATTCTAAGCCTATTTTGCACGTAAATTTATCAAAAACTTAATTAACCTGCGTTCCCTCGATATATACCTTTATAATTAAATTCAAATACACAAGAGCCAACTGGGAGGTATAAAAAATTACAAGTCATGGAACCCACTAGGTTTCGTAATATAAAGAACAGTATTTGATACATAACTTCTTCAGAAAAAAAAGTACTTTGTAGGTTATTTTTACCTGCAAAAAATCTAACACTGTGCAACGAATACTGGACGACAAGTTGAAAAGGAAGTTATATGAAAAACAAACTGATTCGATCAATATGCCATATGCCATACTGTTTGTTTTTTCTATAGAAAAAAACTCTAACACCGTACAATGAATAGTGGGAATAAGTTCAAAATTAAGTTATATGAAAAACTAACGAAATTCGATCAGTACAGGGATATGTCGTTCATTAAATGTTCCAAGACTCTCTTTATTACGCCATTTTTACTGATCATTTATTAATTAGATACCATGTTACATTAAGAAGTTTGAATACTTTAGCTACTTTGCTTAACTAAGAATGAATCATGTAGCAAATAATTTTGTAAATAATCACTTCAAATTTATTTGGGCTTAATTTCTCTAATTTTATCAGGCATATCTTATACTGGAGAGAGAAATAAAATGATGCAGAGTTTCACTTTAAATAGCGCAATTCACCGTTTTGTTATTCTCCACAGAAACTTGAAAAGAAGTTAATTACCTAATAACTAAGCCTTCATGTGAAGAGTGGTTTCTTGTAGGGAAATGATATTGGAATGACCTCACAGAGCGGAAACGCTCGTTCATTTCCGGATAGCTAGCGTTGACAACAGCAATACAAATGTTTTTCCTTAATGTTTACTTGAGTTTAGTTTATTCAAGATACCAAAAATAAAAAAAGGCGGTAAAACCAGCCAAGTTTTTCCATTTCTGCAAGTCAGAAAGGAAAGGGAAGAGTGCTTAAAAGACAACGTCATACCTCGTGACTAAACATCATCCATTACACTTCATTCTGTCAAAACCAGAATGTCAACCGTGGCCGACATTCTCCTCCTGATACCCTCGGCTGTTCACCCGGAGGATAAATTCCCTACAAAGCGAGTCGTATGTCTGTTTCACCGTCCCTGCTGATTACCCAGCTTGGAAGATCGACAATGCCTGGATGCGCTGGAACATTATCTCAGAGGGTTACAAAATATGAAACAAATGGATCTGTTCACGCCTCATTTCCCTCCAGCATTAGAGAAACTAACTTTCATATATAGGCGCTGTCAATCAAAGAATATTTTCTTTTTCTTTTTTTTACACTTTTGTCATTCTGAAACAATCTGAATCAAAATATTCATTACATAACAAGTGTTATTGATTAAAAAATAAAAATAAAAATGACGTTTTATTTGCTTAGTGGTGCAGGTTTCAGTATAATAAGTGTTTTTAGTTTTTCAAATAAAAACTTTAGTGTTGGTCACACAATATCTATTGACTGAATGGTGCGTTTAAGTAGTTTAGCAACAAGATCCCTTTAACTTTACATCTGTTTTTGTTTTCCAGGCGGATAATTATTTCTCCACAGAGAGACATTTTGGTTTTCTGGTGTTTCTTCTTCTTTCAAACACTTTTCAATCGACCGACATTCCTTCATTTCTTATCGGAATTTCTTAACTTGGTAGAGTTATACCTTAGTCCAATATGCACAGACACCATTTTCATTTATTTGGTTTAGGCTTTTTAAGGATTTTATGGGGTCAAAGGTAAAATAAGTCAAAATGTATATTTTGGTCTTCTGTGCAGTCACATTTACAGCAATCAAGATTAAAATTGACACAAACATAAATTTTGATGCGCCCCACATATTAACTTAAATATGTTGAAACTGCCCATTTTGAGTCTTTTTAGGGAGGCCATAACTTCCAAAAATGCATAATTTGGGGGAATTTGGTCAATTACTTGGCCATATTTGACCATTCTACAATGAGTTGATACAAAAATACCTTCTTGCAGGTCCCAAGCAGTGATATAAACAATTTTAGAACTTTTGTCTTTTGCTCAACTTTTTAGTACAGTTTGGGGTTTTCATGAACTATTCGTGTGTTTATCAACCAGCGTATGTGGGATTTGATACAAAAATACCTTCTCAGGTCCCAAGCAGCGATTTAGATTTCTCTTGTGCAAACATGGCCATTCTGGGATTGCATTTCGGAGACGTATTGCATTCGTCCGCGAATGTTGGCCTCTTTAATTATTACAGTCATTTTCTTGTGTTGTGCTTGCTTAAGAAACTGTTCTTCTCTTGTTCATTTTCTTCGATTACAATAAAACGTTTCTTCTTCTGGGTAAAATTATCACTATGTAAAGAAAATATCAGCCGTTAGTCTTCTTTTTCTCTGACATGAGGTTTCATCTTCACATATCTTATAACTTTGGGCAATGTTTTAGATGATAAATTACCTGTCTCGCTGTAATATTAATAATTTACTTCACATTTTGAGATACATAGCCTTAAAATAATTTAAACACAAAAGTCTAGCGATCGAGTGAGTATATCAAGGATAAGACGTTGGTTTCAATCACTTTAATTATGTGACTATTTTACAAGCCGGAAGGGCTACAATCAGAGTGAGGAAAAAAGTGAAATTTCTGTTTTAATAAGTTCATTATAACCCTTTTATAGCATTATCAGATAATTTCAATAAATTGAAAATTGCGTGAAATATGGAAAGGTTATATTTTTAAATCAATGTGAGTTTTATGATCCAATTTGGTTATTTTACACTCACGTTAATTATTTCACTACCAAATCGTTAGTTGTACATTAAGATGGATAACGACAAACTATTTCACTCAGCGTGGTTTAGATTTTTCTAACAATTATTGACAAAAATAAGATTAAAGACAAGCAGAAGATAAGACACAAGCAATCAAGATCAAATCATCGTTTCGGTTCAGTACCCGGGATGAAAGAGCAAAATTAATATACTTTGTTAAGAAGTCCTTGAAGACGGAAACTAAGCAACAAAATCAAAACTTTTATCTGTGTATATTTGCAGTATTTATCAGACGTCGTAAATGTTTAAATCATTAATTTGACGTTTCGAGTATGATACAAAACACGCCGTAACAGCAGATAGAAAAGTTTAAAATTTCACGATAGAAAACCCATGATACTCTTTAATAGTATCAAACAAAATAAAGTGTGTATATAGATTCGCCAGAAAGCAAATAACAGAATATTGCTTTTGATTTGGTGTGCACTTTATGTAGTACAGGAAAAAAAGGTCAAACATTTTCTATAGTCTATAGAAACCCCTTTTCATAACTTAAAATACTTGAAGGAGAAAAAGCTTCGGAATAGTAACCCCTTCCATGATTTGTCTGAAATATCTTGGGCACTCTCCCTGTTTCAAAAAATATTTGCCCGAGCTAGTTCAGCAAACCATTTTTTTGCCATATTTTAAATTATTTACCCTAATTTACTCGCATTTCACCGAAAAAAGTGAAATTAAAAACCTGCCTTTTTTATCTCATTTCCAAAAAAATAAGTAAAACTTTACACGGAAAGTTTGTGTCAAGTTAAGCACAAAGCTACACAATGGACTATCTGTGCTCTGCCCACTACGCGTATCGAAACCCGGTTTCTAGCGTTGTAAGTCCCCAGACATATCAGTGTGCCACTGGAGGGTTCAAGGAAAAGAGTAATCCGTCTGATTGGTTGTATATCATATTTCTTCTTTAGAGATGTGAATTATTATTCTATGTACCTTGAGTATGTGCTCAAACTGAAGCCAGATTTACATCAAAGTTGGAATTACTCCACTTTCTTACAGCAAAGGTTATACTATTGACTTCTCCGTACGAGAATGCCTGCTCTTTAGCCACATTTTCGCTCTTTTTTTACAAAATGTAATCTTTTATGAACAGTACATTTGCACTCACGTGTCTTATTAACTTTATTAATTTAGAGATAACAAAGACTGACATAACATTTCAGAAATGATCTTTTTATTTAATGAGCAATAATTCTACGCCAATATTACAAAAACTAGCTTTGTGGTTAGTATGTTTATGTATATTCATTTCTGATCAATATTTAACTATTGATCAAAAATTCACATTGCAGATTCTGTTATGTTATTCCTACAAAAATAATAGTTTTCTTAAATGTGTATTTATTACTTCCGTGTATTTTTAATGCAATGCGTAAAACGAGTACTTGACTGGAATAGTGATGTGTTACAGTTTTATCAAGGTTTATGGGTATTTGTTGTCACATTTTCGTTCTTCTTTGCAGACTGCAGTTCCCTAAGCTACTGTTACTGTATTTTTCATACGCTATTGCTTATTTGCTTAAATCGATATACACATTACCAAATGAATAAAGCCATGTAATTTTTGCTTATTAGACTGAACAACACTTGAATAAAGTGTCTTTAACTTCAAATTTGGTAACATTTAGTTTTTGTATTTTGATTATATTTCTAACATTTCTTTTTAATTAATAAGTATTTGAAGAACATAAAATATCGTGTAATAAAAATACGTATCTTGCATTTCCTGCTCTCTTTTATTATTTTCAAATCGAATAGGTCATATTTATAAAGCCTTTTATATCTGTGAGTAAGCAAAATACCAGAGAAAAATAGTTGGGAAATATGTGTACAAGTTCAAACACATTAAAATATAAGTTTCGGATTTTAACATAAAGTCAATATACGCTCTTATTATAACTGGTTCAATTAATTAACATGGAATGTTATCTTGCTAACATTTAATTGTAACGAGTGAATAAGAATAACTAATATTGCAATATTCAAGAATTAATTCCATACAATGTGAGAGAATGAAGATTAAAGTATTTCTAGTATGCGGTGAAATCTAGTGATTGTTTACGATATCCTAAAGTTCTGCTAATTTCTCTAAATAAGGAATTTAAAAAGATGTTTTCAAATGGATCGATATTTTCTTTATAAATTGATAAGTTATAGTGTTAGTGATGACAGGTTGCTCGTATAAAATACATAATCTAACGAGCGTCTTGGTTGTTATACTAAGATGCTTTGTTTGATTTATCGCTTAAGGATAAGCCCGTTCTTTCATGTATAAAAACAAAATACACAAGTTGTAAGATCACACATACTTGGTTAATATGAAATATATATATATATATTGATTAAACCCGTTTCTATCAGTTGCTTCTTTCCAGTAGAAGAGTAATTGTTCATTAAATTTTGACCAGGAGCTTTATAAAACCTGAAGTAATCTCAGTAAGCTTACAATAACTTAGTAAATGATTACTTGGGGGAAACCTTCATCTTTTCCATTATGTTCTCAACAATATTTTTCTTAGCTAATACAGCGAGTTTTGTACTTATACCAAATGATCTCGTGAGTCTTATGTTGTTATTGTCTTATCTTTTGATTTTTGGTTTTTCTATAAAATTATATTTTATTTACATCATTTTGTTCTCGTATTTTGTTTTTATGTCTATCTGCTGCCGTCTCACTACTGACCAGAAGGAAAGCAGAGAGTCAGTTGCACCTACCATCCGCGCTTAGGGATTAATTACCACTCTTATAACGCATCCTCAACTTAAAGGGTAGGGAATATTTTGTGATATCATACGAATTTGAACTCGACTCGTCAGCTTCAAAATCCACAGCACTACCACAGGGCCAACATTAGTCCATGTTTTCATAGATTTATACTCCAAAATGTTATTAAAATAACAATTACTGTTATATTTCAGAAAAGTAAAATCTCACTACTAAACTACACATTTGTTAAATTCAAGCCCAAGTTGACTTTATAGTATTGTTCTTTTGGTGTTTTTTTTCTTTACTTGAATAATCATCATCTTATTTAACAATATAAACTACAGTAATGCTATATTGTAATGTAAATATACGTATTATTGTGAGTTTATACGGAAAATAATTCATTAAAGATTTTCTACTAAAGACAGTGCAGTGTATTCAAATGTGCCCTTCTTAGATCCTTCAGGTTGTACATACCTGTTGGCACGAAAATAATTCATGATTTTTCCAACATAAATTGTTTTTCTCATTCAAAATAAAATTTACCCATTGTTATCAAAAGCTCTGCTAATAAAATCATATACATTTTCTGGTATCCAGTTACCAATATTATAAAGATAGTTATTAAAAATACTATTGCCTTTTATTTAACTAGTGTGT
This sequence comes from Limulus polyphemus, assembly GCF_000517525.1. Classification (NCBI taxonomy): domain Eukaryota; kingdom Metazoa; phylum Arthropoda; class Merostomata; order Xiphosura; family Limulidae; genus Limulus; species Limulus polyphemus. The sequence continues at coordinate 395,083 of NW_013666083.1, forward strand.
ATTTAAATGAAAGATAAGATCAAGAGTTGGTTAAAAAAATTGCCTAAGTTTCGTTAAAATACTACAGAAAAGTCCAATATACTTTCAAATCTAATATTTCCAAATATATATTTCTGAATTCAACATAGAACAGGAGCCAACATTAAAATCTTAAAGCAAAATTATACATATAACATAACGCACTTATAAGGGAAAAGGGGAAATATTATATATGTATTAGTGTTTTTTTACTTTGCCTCACAATAATATGATAATATTACATATTGGTTCAGGAAAGAGATAACTGAGACATTTAATAAATCTAACTGTAAGAATAAAGCAGGCTTAACAATCACAGACGCAGCGTTTAATCTACTGCAGGTAGCGCACACCAAGATGGCTACTTTAAGAATTTGATTATATAATATAATCCCAGTTTGTTATGATTAATTTTTGGAATTATAAAAATGAAGTTAATTTTGGAACTTACAAAAGCTGGCAGTAATTACTTCAGTCAGGATTTTAAAACCTTATAAACTGAGAATCCTAAATGTATTAAGCAGATGTTTTTAATGTTTTCCTTTCATTTTAAACTTCATAAAATACTTTGAGCTCAAATATTCCTTTGAAACAAAAACGTTTTAGCTAAACATTTACATGTTCATCGAAAAAATAAAAAAATTAATCCTTTTAACAATTTTTTTTACCAGGTACTTCTAAAATGTTCTCAACTTTGTATAATAAGCAACGTATTAAAAGAGTTTCCAGCATTATTCTAATTTGAAATTTTTATGTTTCAGACAGTTTGTTGATTTAATTTAAAATAAATCATTTATAACTATCTCTGACATAATGTTATTTTAAATATAGGTAGTTTTAGATGTCAGTGGCCCTGAGATCTTAAGGAGATACGGGGCTCTCAAACATAACTATGGTTTAAGCTAATCATTTAGAATATATATTAATGCATCTGTATAACCCCCAGTGGCACAGCCGTATGTCTGCGGACTTACAATGCCAGAATCCGGGTTTCGATACCCGTGGTTGGCAGAACACAGATAGCCCATTGTGTTGCTTTGTGCTTAGCTTCAAACAAACAAACAAAAATAATAAAGAAAAATAAAGTAGTGTTCTTCTATATCGGGAGGATAAAGTGTTTGAGAACACTGCATTTTTTTCGAGTATCACATCGGAACTTCATTAAATAAAGAAAATATCGTGAGCTAGAGATACGAATTAGTAAATCTACCTAAACGGTGGCATATACCTATCGCTTATATTTCATACTTTGCTTCCATAAAAACTAGATATTTTATTGAACACTGACCTGAGTCGCTTTATTGTTATAGCTTCTCAAGGCCTATTGGTTCTGTTGCCAAGCAACCATGTCTAACCATGTTGTTCTTCAGCTTTACACGAATAACAGATTAGAGAACGTTTTAAAATGTTTTGTGTGGACAGCTGGTATGACGAAATACAGAAAGTAGGGATATGTCAAGTAAAATTGGAAGGTTTTTGTAACAGATAAAAATGCAAGATATTGAACGATAGTTATTCAAGCAGACAAACAGATAGATACATAGATTAAATTTCAGAGCTTGTATATATGTTATACTTTAAAGGTAGTAAACTTTAAACTACAACAGAATTTAGGTCATTGTTATGTAGATACAGTAGATTAAATAGTAACATATTTCATTAACTATTGGTGACTTTAGTCAAATTTATTAAAACCTTTTGTTACGGATTCTTTTTATTTCTTCCTGTGGATCATTAAAGACATTTGATTATTTATGCTTAATATTGTTTGTTTTGATGTAAGTTTGTAAAATGATAACATAAACAATCCATCATTTCAAACTGTTTAGGCAATTTCTTTTAGATATTTAAAAGAGCACAACTGAAAATCTCTTGCATAATAGGTTGTATTATTGTGCTTTTGTTTTTTCGTCATTATCGCTATTCAAAGTTTTTTTCTTCTGAAACACAAACCCTTCATGGACAAACAACATACAAGATATTGAAGCACTGATCATTATATATGTAACTATTGTTTTATGAGGTCTGAAAAATAGGTTGTAAGTAATATAGATTGAAATAAAACTATTTATTTCTTAACTATTTATTTATTAAATCTACACAAACATTTTTATTACAACTTACTGGCTGTTACGGTCTTTTTATTTAGATAAGATTAGAAGCTATTAGAATTATCATAGAGCATTGAAATAATTGTAAGATCTGTAGCGTAACTGCAGGCTTGATTAGGCGCGACGTCATAATGTCTGTTCCTCATTGACTTTTTATTAGCCCACTGGTGACTAGGAATTTCAATTTGCAGTTTGGAATCGTGCGATCGAAACCCGTCACTGAACGCGCTCGCATTTTCAACCGTGGGAAAGTTATAATGTGACGATCAATCCCACTCATTGTTAATTAAAGAGAAGCCCAATAGTTGGATGTGTTAACTAGCTGCTTTCCCTTTAGTCTATCACTTCAAAATTAGTGACGGCTAGTGTATATAGAAATCATGGAAGTTAGAGAGAAAGTCAAAGAAACAAATACGTTTTAGTAGCAAATACATTAATACGGTTATTATATAAGAGTTTGTTACTTTAAGGTAATGATTGTAGTTCTTTAAACATTTTAAGAGCATTTTTATCTAATAAACGAACGTCTACAAATATATATTAATTATACACTAAATAAGAATATTTCTTTATTGAGTGCGTTTCGAGCAACATTTCTTTGTTGGACATAGGATGTAACTCCAAAACTCCATCTATGATAAGTTATTTTTAATTTGTGTATTGCTTTGTTTTAGATGTGTTTATACTTACCCTAAGAAGTTTTTGTAGTTATCTATACCATGACACAGTATATTTATTTACACTACTTATAATTTGAAAAATACACTCTTATAATTACAACGTTTGTTTCTACCATGTCTAAGGACTGTCCATTAAAACACAGTTTGTACATGGAAACACGATAAATACAAAAACAATTGAAACATTTTCTTTAGAAATATCGTCTTATATACATGTATAATGTTTACAAAATCCAAAGAGATTACCAGAACTGATATTTGTTTTTCAACAAAAGTTAGTACTAGTCTGCTTAGAATACCTTGAAATGCTGTAATGCACAGACATTTGTTTTCAATAGTTTTCCTATACTTGAATTTCTTAAAACTATTTTTCTTTGATCTCTTATTTCCATTCTACACAAACATGTATACGAATTTGAATTCACTAGATAATATGAGCAATCATCGTTTTCTCAAAGAAACTTGAACAAAAAAATCTTATTTATCAAAACATCTCTTGTACTAATTTCAATATCTCTAGGGAAGAAAATATAATGCAACGCCTTCTCCCGTCAGTGTTATGTTTATTTTAAACATAGATAAAAAATACACTGTACATCGAAAATCTCAAATGATCAAATGAAAGTAAAACAATAAGATAATCTAGGTACTGAAACGTATAGTGTTCAATGTTTCAAATATCAGCATTCACAGACTTCAAATAGTGTGGGTCTTATTTATTTAGATATCCCTTTCTATCATTTTCAGTCTGTGGTCTGAACCCTAATTATTGATTTTTCGACTCTCTTCTTTGTACGCAAGTTTATTTCTTTTTGGTTTAACACTTTCCCAGCGCTTATTAGAAAATTAATATTATCACAAGTTCGAAAGAGTTAAACAACATTTTCTTCAGGATCATCATTTTGAAGTCATATTAGCCTATCCGGTTTAAACTTGTGTTACTTCCTATATTGGCTTAAATAAAAATCATACTGAACCCTTTTAGTGGAATACATCTTGCACTGCACACATTTTATTGGAGTAAGAAACATATTTGTTATTTTTAATGCCCAACTGATGTCAAAGTAATAGTGAATTCAAATAGCTGGCTAGACGTTGTATGTTATAGAGCTCTATTTAACGTGCATATCGAAAGTATTTGATTAAGGGGTTAAATCTGATTAAGTTTTAACACGCTAGTATAGAAACATACAATGTGCTTTCTTCCTCCTAGTATAAATATATCAATTCTTAAAACTTGTTATTTGTACAGATATATCCAGTTTTTAATATATTATGTTGGTCAAGAAAGTAGTTTAATTTATTTTGCTCTAGTTACTTATTGCTCTGTCATATACGTATTGTAGCACCTATTGTCTTCTCGCTGGAAGACATATCTTAGAGCTAGGGTTAGAATATCTTCAGAGCTAACTCTCTAATAAAGGCAACTATATTTATCACGAATTCAGTAGTCAGAAAGCATGTAATTACTTTGCAATAAATATCTTGTCCGATCTCACTTGGTTGTCTAAGAGGAATACCGGGTCTAGGAGAAGTCCTCTCCTGAACATTGGGTTTTTCTGAGGCTGTGAAAGTCTATGATTTAATTTACATTGCAACCAGTGACCCAGGAAAGAGAGATACTTGTACTATGAGCATCCAGATCAATTGACTACTCTTTCCCCCTAAAATGTGACCTCAGTGTGAGAGAGCATGAGCAACGTAGAGTGATCATAATAATATGACAGCTGGCGAGTCTGAGACTGAATGGAGTATAGGGTTCAAAGGTCTTTGTCATTCAAAACAATCCCACCCAAGCTCTGCTTAAAGCCACAAAAGAGTAAAAGAGACAGAACGGTGATGTATTTAGTGGACACAATTCGACAACACCTATGAGTAAGGCAGGGAGCACCTACCGGAGAGGATGATGATCTAAGGTGGGACAGTTGCAACCCTCTCAGAGTTATGAGGTATCCTGCAAATGCAACCATAAAGCTTGAATAATCCTAGTGTCAAATAGAACCAATGGATGAGGTGCCAAGACCAATTCATCATTATGTCACCCTGGATCAGAAACCAGTTACTCGTTCAAGGGTCAAGGTCCCTAAAAATTCCTATCACCCACAATATTGATAACATCTCAGCCATGTGTTGTCTGAGTTCGTAGAGAAAGGTTTGGTCAGGACACAATCATGCTAGATCGTTTTTACAGCACTTTATCATGTATATAACTCCCTCATATGCAGTGATAAAGTTGTGCTTTCTCTAATTGTATATTGATATATATATACCATTGTAACAGAATAAACGTTAGTTCTAGCGTTAGGAACTCTAGCTGAAATGTCTTAATTTAGTTGAATTCTAGCAGTTATTATTCATTTCATGAATACTAAAAGAAACACCTAACAGTTTTACTGCTTGTAGATGGTAGCAAATTACAGACCACAGCTATTTAAATATGACTTGTAGAAGGCAATCCGCTATGGATACTGAAGTAATTTCCATGTGTGATAGAGCAGTTTGTTATATATGTGATAATTTATAATGGTGATATATACATATAACAATGTACATGTAGAAATGAATATATGTGTTTGGTCTCACACATGTGTAAACACATTACTTAAAGTCATTCATGAGTGTTGTATGGATCAATTACACAGAATATAACAGAATATAGCTCTCCTTGATCTGGAGAGTTCTTAAGTTGTCGAGAGTATTCAAACGCATTTTCTGTTTATTAATTTTTTTGTGAAGATTTATGTTAAAAAAGTTTTTTTTTGTATTCTAGCTTATATTTTTGGTGAATTTCTTTGTTAAAAGGTCGTGTTGTTTATGTTCCATATAAGTGTTTTTACAGGAAACATTTCTGTGTTAATACAAGGTGGTAGTATTTGTATATATAGTATTTGTATATAGCACGTTTTGTTTGCTCCTTTCTTTGGGCTTGTCATCAAGCCATCATTAATCTTAACTTTAAATCCAATAAACACAAATACATGTTGGTCAAAGAGCGAATTAACTTTCTTTCACCAAAATTTGTTATATGTGCAGCTTCCAAATCTTATGTTGGTCAAGAATATCATTAAATTCCGTTTGCTCTAGCTAGATATTGTTCTGTGTCATTCACCTAGAACAACACGTTTTATCTTTTCGCGAAAAAAAGCACTCATGGTATATGAAGTTAAATAGGTATCTTTTCCATTGTTATTCATTTGAACTCTAGAAATAACAACCTTATATTTCATTAAGGAATTACTAGCCATATGTGAGTCTGAAGTTAAAAACTTATGTAGTAACGTGAGAATTATTTAGTGTTTAACACAGTCTGTGAGAAATAGCTTGGAGATAGAGATCACAGATTTAGTGTATATGCAAAACTAACTCCTCATTAAAGACAAATGTTAATTGAGGTAAGTTAAGTATACATTTGTCAGTGTGTTTGTCTTAGATAAAGTCTGTTCATTTTAGCTGTACACTTGTGTTTAGTCTTCCTTTATTTATCGCGACTTCAATATTAGAGAAGATAGAATTATATCTCAGAAGATATCTCGTCGAATATCCCGTTATTAAGCGAACCTATATTGTCACTATTAAAGTAAATCAGTTACCTGAAAATAGCACAGAGTGAACACTGTAGATGTTATGTTACGAACGCCGTAGATGTTAAAAATTTTATGGTATTCAATAATCCAGTAGATATGCCGTAGGTGCAAAGGTTTTAACGCTGTATGGTTATGGTGTAATTGTAGATGGTGCGGAAAAAAATAATATTTTAGGTGTTATGGCGTTAACTCTTTAAGTGTTACGTTGTTAAAGTTATAAAAGTTCAAATATTGTCAGCACAAGTTTCTGATCGTAAGTCTAAATACTAGTAATCTAGGTGAAAGTTATTCAGGGAAAAAATACTATTTTAACACTCTTTTTGGGTTGTACAAATTTGATATATTTTTTCTTGTTGCTGTTTGTTTTATAATTTCATGGCTCACAAAATCTGCATTTATATATATTCGTTGAAACATTTCTATTACGAATATTTTTCTTTTCATAGGAGCAAATCTGTGTTAAAATGTTTCGTACTGGCATAAATTAAGTTCTTTGAATATTGTTTCAGTTGGGACAATAGTAAGTACTTACAACGCTGAAATCCGGCGTTCGATTCCCCGCGGTAGACACGGCAGATATCCCAGTGTGGCTTTGTTCTAAAACAAGCAAATTAAATTTGAATACTAATTCTTATTAAATATAAATTTTAAATCACAAAACACTACATATATAAATAAAGTTTAATTCTTATGTATCTTGTTTTTCATTTAGCACCTGGCCAATTTTACAATTATAAGTGTGATTAAGGGGAATTTTAGGGCTTAAAAATTTATCCTGATCATTTGGTTTTACTATGTTATTAGCCTCTAATAAAATATTCATGTATGCAATATTTTCCCTACATAAATGGCCCGGCATGGCCAGGTGGTTAGGGCACTCGCAATCTGAGAGTCGCGGGTTCGAATCCCCGTCACACCAAACAAGCTCGCCCTTTCAGCCGTAGGGGCGTTATAATGTTACGGTCAATCCCACTATTCGTCGGTAAAAGAGTAGCCCAAGAGTTGGCGGTGGTTGGTGATGACTAGCTGCCTTCCCTCTAGTCTTACACTGCTAAATTAGGGACGGCTAGCGCAGATAGCCCTCATGTAGCTTTGCGCGAAATTCAAAAACAAACAAACAATCTACATAAATATGGAAGGTAATTATTTGTATAACACTGATTCATATCCAGCTATTTAATATTTACCGACAGTGTTTTATTTATTACAAATTATGCTATTTTTTTATAAAAATTCTACAGTAAAACAAGATGGTCTTATATTCGTTCTTGTTGTAATATATCTACAGCAAACATACTTTGTGATGAACCAAATCTGTGCTGTGTAGATATTTAACTTTGCGAGCACCTGGTGCTAATTTGTGAATCACTACAAGGAACTTAGACGTTAATTAACCTTATATATAGTCAACAATCACGTGTCTGTGTTAGTAAGAGTCAACAGCAAACAGACTTTTATGAACCATATATCTCTGACATTTGACAGTTTAACTGTATCCAAGTGTGAAAGTATTTATAACATTGATAGAATTTTCACGAACTTGTTAACGAACAATAGAGTCTCGCCATTAATACAGCTGACAAGTCATCTAATAATTCACATTTGAAATTCAAAGTGTACTTTATAATATACATGTAAATTTTCTATACATTTATGTAGCTGTGTGAATGAATACAAAATGCATAGATAGTATAGCTAGATAGATTAGATGCTTGTATATGCTGGTAGTCATCAACTCTACACTAAAACATGGAAGTAGTTACAGCCATCCAGTACATGAGGCTTATCGCTTGTCTCCCTGCGGATGTTTGACTTAACTGCTTTCCAGGAGAAACATCAGACACACGATCCTTTACTCTGATTGGTTGATAGACGCTCGTGTTGGGTTCGGTGGCAGGCAAACTTCCATAAAACCTATTATGTAACTACGACGGAATCTAATAACGGTTTCTTCTAGCGCTCGAACTTCCCTGCCTGAATATTACAATAGTATCAGACTCCATCTCCATGCCACATTCAGGAATTTACTACTTCTTTCGAAACAAATACACTAAAAGCATCAAACACGTCTTGCGTACAAAGAGCTAGAATACTTTAAAGCTAATGAAAATAAAGTAAGCTATATAATTTGATTCGCAAGTTTTTTTTATTTTGTTATATTTTTCTTTTTGCATAAGTAAAACATAAACTATTGCTCCTTCAGCTCTCCAACAGTATCGTACACTCCCGCACATGATTTTGTTACCATAAAAATGATTAAGTTCTAATACTCGAACATGTTTATTTCAATGTGAGATGAAGAAAGCTATACTTCACTTGTTTTCAAGCTCAGTAAACAATCGCTCACCAAAGGGTTCTGTATTACCATAATTTTACAACTGACATCAAATATACCATAAATTAATCGCATACCCAACCAGAGTAAGACCTGGTACTTCTATCGGCCTGCTATAAAAGATACTCATGGACGAAATTCGGATTTTTTTTTTACCTACTTCAAATGCATTAGGGTGTGGATTAACTCTATGGTACATTCTGAATTTCGTAACATGCGAACCGGGTTCGAATCTGTGAGCTATCACAAAACATATCAGTGCTTTATAAGAAAGACAGTCAATTCCTTAGCATTGGCGGTAAATGAGAGAGTACTCCTGAATGTCTGCCTCCCTCTGGTAAATAGTTCAAAATTAGGTACAAACACAATACGAAAAAAATACAATTTTCTTCTTATAAACTAATCACAAAGAAACCTTAAAACACGAAAAATAAAATAGTTAGGTCCATAATAGTAAGCTTCCAGACGCTCAATGCAAAAAAAAATCGAATATTTATTTTTTAAAAACAAGAACTATTATCATATTTAAAGTACATTTTGGGAGGATAATTTGGTAATATTTTGAAACGATAGCGACATAGAATATTAAATTTACAGAAATTAAGAAAAGAAAACTTGAGCACAAGCAACACTTTCGAGCAAGATCATCATTAAGGTTTGTTTGTTTGTACTATGGATTTCTCACAAAGCTACTCGAGAGTTATCTGCGCTAACCGTCCCTAATTTTAATGATAGACTAGAGGGCATGATACAACTAGTCAACACCACCCACCGCCAACTTTTGAGCTACTCTATTATCTATAAAATATAATATTGACCTCACATTATAATGTCCCTCACGCCTGAAAGGACGAGCATGTTCGTTGACAGGATTTATAACCTGCGACAAGCAGACATCGTAAAAGGAATACTTTTATTGTTATATTTTCAAAATACAATTTGTGTTTCACCAAACTAGCCTCGTCTTAAAATGATGAATCATCATCATGTATAGTAACTAAAAATAGACGGAAATATATTTTTGAGTATATCAAAATAAAGTTTCACGTAGTATATATTTAAGTATAACTTTGGCAGGGAATAAGTGAATTTGAGATTCTTATTGTCAGTCGTCATGTTTTGATGATATTTTACATTAACGCCAAACGGTACTTAACTAAAATACTTTATAGAAATATATATTATTTGGCTTTCTACTTCCTTATTTTATATAATATTGCGTTAAGTTGTTGTTCACATAAATCGGAAATAATGTATAAAACATATAAAATACAAGGCCTGATCAGCACAGATTCATTATGTTAGGTCGTCAAGAAATTAATGTCGCTTTTTTTTTAGATGAAAAAACCCGAACAACTTATATATCAAAACAAAACATTTATTAAAGGAAATAGTCTCCATTCTTATCGATGATGCTTTTCCATTTTGCAATCAAGTTGTTAATACCCTGATTAAAGAAATCACTTGGATTTGAAGAAAAAAATATGTCAATGCTCTTTTTAACACCTTCTACATTTGCATACGTTTTCCCATTAAGATGGTGTTACAGCGAACGAAAATAATGGTAACCTGATGGTGCCATATCTGGAGTATATGGTGGATGGGGGAAACTTCCCAACCCAATTCCATAATATTGTGTTGAGTCAAACGTGCCACATGTGGACGTGCATTGTCGTGCAGAAGAAAAACACCGATCCGATTGACGAGTGAAGGGCGTTTCTGATGAAGGGCTTGATTTTAAACGTTCCATTTGCTGACTATATATCTCTGCATTGATAGTTCGCTGTGGATTGAAGAGTTCGAAATAAATTACTCCTTTGATGTCCCACCAAATGCAAAGCATCACTTTCTGCAGATGGAGTCCTGGTTTTGGAGCCGGAAGTGGTTTTTGTCTAGGACTGAGCCATTGTTTTTTGGCGTTTAATATTCGC
>NW_013666083.1:406677-423218 GCF_000517525.1 Limulus polyphemus
CATTATATGGGATTAGAATATGCTAAATTTTACACATTGTATAGGTTACACTAACGTGACGTTAAGGCGGTTCGTTTATCTATTATACTTGATGTACGTTTTTTTTTGGGGGGGGGGTAATGAAAGTGTTCCAACACGCGACATTAATTTCTTGGCGACCTAATACTTTGTTTTACTTCACAGATTTTAGAGTAAAGAATTTTCCAGTCCAGACAGTCAGCCTTACACAAACATGCTTCGCATAAGTACAGAATTTCCCAGTCCAGACAACCAGCCTTACACAAACATGCTTCGCACAAATAAGGAATTTCCACGTCTAAAAGCACAAAACTGATAAATTATATATTAAGTTGCTCTAAGACTTCAACATAGACATTAAAACAACATATGTCTGCCACGCTATTACGTCCACCGTAATAACCATAACTTTCGTTTCACTTTGCTATACTTGAAAATAATGTTATTTTACATTAAGAAGCATGACTATGATAATGATACGCCTAAGCGTTTCACCTTCATCAGTACATCTTTATGTTAATATTAGTCTTGTTTGACATCACAGAGAAAACGTGAAGTTACGATGAGAAACCATGTGATCACTGCCAAGCGACTTCCACTATCTCCTTTGTACTAGCCATAATAAGAGTCTAACGGGAGCAGTTTCTTATCATAAGTCATAAGTTCAGTTGGAAGCAATATTTTTATATCAAGTTTCTAGATACTTACAACAGTGATTATTCTGCATTTTCAACGCTTAAACAACGAGATATAAAGAGGGTGAAGTAGTGATAAAAAACGCAAAAACGTAAAAATGCCCATAAAACGCCTCAAAACGAAAAATACAAAATTGAAAATTTGTATGTACCCCGCATGTACCTAATGAACCTCCATACTAATTTTGGTTAAGATCCATCCACACCTTGCGAAGTAATTACATGGATATTCAACAGACAGTTACATAGATACATTTTTTAAAAACAAACACGAAACCAGTAGCTTTTTTCAAGTTTACCAAACGCCACTACACATATGACCCCAAGGACATTTTGTATGGTAATATTATTTACAACAGTATCTTTTTGTTTTGTTTTCTTTACACAGGTATAAGTTCAAAGTTTTATTTATTTAAAAAAATATATTCTTCAGTTTGAATGAATCAATGTTAAGTTAGTTTTAGACATAAAGTTAATTGCAGTTTGTATGCATGGTCAACATTTAAATGAGTACTTTAGCGCCAATCAAGGGTCGAACTCTTACACCATCGTGGATGATAATATTTTCTACTTTGAAACACATACACAGTTAAAAGTCTAACAAGTGAAGTAACATCATATCTCTTTAATTTAAGTACTTGTATTAAGCAAGAAGTGTTTCTCACAAAAAGACATCAATTTTATACATTTCCAAATAGAAAATATATTAAATATTCTATAAGTAACATGCGTTTAAATATGTAAAATATGTTGTTCCTGTTTTCATCTTTTTCGCCATTGCATGTATCCATAATATTTTTGCATTCATCCACTCTGCTTTTATTTGTAAATTTCTGATCAATTATAGAATTATTTTATTTAACAGATATACTTTTATTCCAGTTTGCCAGCAGATAGAGCAAGGCATTTCTACACTAATAGCGCCAACACGAGAGTCCATCTACGACACCTTCGCTTCTTACACCAACACTTTCCACATGCCTTTTGTAAGTCCTGCATTCCCTCAGTTGTCTACTGAAAGACCAAGTCGTTTTGGTGTTAGTATGAGACCAAATTACATTCGAGCCATCGTCGATGTTATCAGACATTACAAATGGAAACATATCATTTATTTGTATGATTCAGATGATGGTAAGTCATTGATTTGGATTAGAAGAGTGAACAATTTTAATTCGAAATTTGAAATCAAATGTAATAATTTAAAGTTCTAATAGTCAGCAAAATGTGATGACATAATTATGTAAATATGTCTCGGTTATTTTCTACTAACTATTTAATATTTTGTATTTAATTTTTTTTAAATCATGCAAACAACTTCATTTTCACATAAATTACAACACTAAGGAGCATCCATAGTGATTACTTATATCATGTAAATGTCAGGTAACTTATAGCATGTAGGTAATTTATGTCATGTCACTATGTCATGCAAATTGTAAATGTCAGATAACTTATTTAAATGCCAAGTAACTTATGTGATGTAAATGTCAAATAACTTGTTTCAGTTAAGTATAGCCCATAAATGTCACGTAATTTATTTCAGATATGTATATGTCAGATGATTTATTTCAGTTAAGTATGTCATGTAAATGTCAGGTATCTTATGTCAGGTAAGACTCACGGATACAACGTATGTCTTTTGCACTGATTTAACCATTAGGTAGAACTTGTAAATGTTTAGATAATGAAATATGGAGATGTCACAGCTCAAGCATTTCGTGACTAGTACTCTCTAAAAGCAGCAATTTGAACTTGAAGGGAATCTTTGGTTGGTTATAACCAATTTTTCTTTCTCGAATAGTAGTCACTTTTGTGTCGATAATTTTTCAGCCAAGAACTAAACCATCCACGTTAAGGATACACATAAGATATGGCTTCTAAGCATTTTTAACGTGTCTCCTTCTCCTCAATGACATAGCAAAGTATTGTAATGAGAAAGACTGGTTTTGTTGGACGACTATCAAAATACTGCTTTTTGGCACTTACGTTACAGTGAATAAATGTAATAGGCTTAACTTAATGCGAATGTCGTCGAATATCACAAATCAGTATGTGTACAAAAATGGTCAAATTCCCGGAGAGAACTGAGAAATAGGTTAAATATTGCTGCAAAAGACAGAAAGGCTGAAAACGCAAGGCGTTGCAAGTATGGAAGAAACAAATAACACCAGGATCAAAGCTACGATGAAAGAATACTTTATCTTCCATTCTCATACCACACATATATATTCAGTAAAACTGTATATCAATCTAAACTTAGGAGCAGATATAGGTTCTTCAACCAACAGAGTCCCATATCATAACCACTGTTTTAATTGGTTGTTAAAGAAGAAGCCTTTTTTTTTTTTCAATTTGTGCAATTTAAATGATATTTCATACAAGAATACCTTAGCTAAATTTCAACGTAGCAACAAAACCATCTATTAACAATTACAATTAGTTATTGTCGTGGTAACATTGTTTTTATATTTTTTAGTTTGATAGATGGATATTTTTTTATTAAAATAATCAAAGCAATTTTTACAAGTATAAAACACAAACATTATTACAGCAAAATTAAACATATTCTTTACTGTCCTATTAGAAATAACCATTATACCCACTTAATACTATATGTATAGATAAATATTATGCAGTCATATATTTAAAATGTACAGAAGATGACGCTTTTGATTGTCATTTAATAAATAAAGTCGCGATTTCTTTCATCCCTAAAAACAACCTCAAAACCGGTTTGGTTTGAATTTCGCGCAAAGCTACTTAAGGGCTATTTACGCTAACCGTCCCTAATTTAGCAGTGAAAAACTAGAAGGAAGGCAGCTAAACCTTAAAACACGAAAAATAAAATAGTTAGGTCCATAATAGTAAGCTTCCAGACGCTCAATGCAAAAAAAATCGAATATTTATTTTCTAAAAACAAGAACTATTATCATATTTAAAGTACATTTTGGGAGGATAATTTGGTAATATTTTGAAACGATAGCGACATAGAATATTTAATTTACAGAAATTAAGAAAAGAAAACTTGAGCACAAGCAGCACTTTCGAGCAAGATCATCATTAAGGTTTGTTTGTTTGTACTATGGATTTCTCACAAAGCTACTCGAGAGTTATCTGCGCTAACCGTCCCTAATTTTAATGATAGACTAGAGGGCATGATACAACTAGTCAACACCACCCACCACCAACTCTTGGTTACTCTTTTACCAACAAATAGTGGGATTGATCATGACATTATAACGCCCCCACGACTGAAAGGGAGAGCATGTTTGGTGGTACGGGGGATTCGAACCCGTGACTCTCAGATTGCGAGTCAAGCGTCCTAACCACCTGGCCATGCTGGGCCACCTCAAACCGCTAAAGCAAAATGTTAAATTGATAATTTTTAGATTCTTTTGTTGAAGCGAACTATTATTTTGCAAAATTTGATGCAATTCAACAAGTTACTCATTCATACATACAACATATAACCTAATAATCTTTAAAGTTGTTTAAGAATATATAATCTAGAAACTCACAATATACATATCATAAAAATGCTATTGTAAAGGCAGAAATTTCACAATACTTTCTATTTGTAATAAACCATCAACATTCTGGATGCAAGTTGTTGTTTTTTTTAGTTCTATTTCGCCATTTTCTTTAGCCCACATATAATCTAATAAAATCTGTCATTTCAGTTTTTAATGATGTTACATTCTATTGTCTCTTTACTTGTCTTAAGATACAGAATTTGTTGGTTTTTGTTGTTGTTTTGTATTTCACACAAATAACTGTATATGGTGCTTGCCTCAGATAATAATAAAGTTACATAACTTAATTAATTTAGAATTATTATATTTTTTTGTATGAGTATAAAAATCAATAATCATACAATTCACATGTGTCCCCCTGTGGTTCAGAAGTCAGTTTACAGACCTACAATGTGTAGGTTTGCACCAAAAACAACAATTTATATGTTTTTCCTAAAGTAGTTAAGCATAATTGAAAAATCATGTTTAATAAAGTTCATTTACAACACAGCTAAAACGCATATTCCAGTTATTGGTTGGTTTGTAGTTAAGCACAAAGCTACACAATGGGCTATCTGTGCTCTGCCCACCACGGGTATCGAAACCTGGTTTCTAGCGTTGTAAAGCCGCAGACTTACCGCTGTGTCACTGGGGGGCGTACCAGTTATTACCAATCAATGTGTTGTAATACGGACACAATTTGTTTTCAATTAATTTATATGCTTTAACCATAGTGGGGACGGTAATGCGTAAGTCTCCACTGTATTTCACGTTGTTTTGGCTAGTTTTACACATATTGTTTTCCCTATGACTTTTCATAAGTTAAAGAAAATAGTCAATGAACACGATATTTACCTTTCTCTTTATCATTCTGACGTACAAGGTTTTAGTGGCTGTGTTGTTACCGGTAAACCTTGAACAAGTATATTACCTTATTCATTGTTTGTTCCATTCTCACTGTTACTGGTTAATCCGACAAGATTAACAATGTGTTTTAACTGTGTTGTAATCACAGTCACTAATCGCTTCAAACGTTCTCCATTTCCATCATTCTGTAAGTGTGATGGCTAGATTAACTTAAATGTTTTCTGTATACTTCTTTGCTTGCTTGCAATGTCTTTCACTATCGCATCTATGAGGAAGGTCTGAAAGAACTTCGTATGATTCAAACTAAACAATATAAAAATCAGGAACCAGTCCAAACAATTAGATAAATTAACACCCCTACATCCTATTTTTTCCCAGTTAGAACAAATATCTAGTACCAAAAAATCTGTATTAATAGCTTTAAAGAACAAAAATTGTAAAATAAGTCAAAATTCAAATGAAATAAATTTTGTAATTATATATTTTATTAGAGATTATATTCAGAAGGAATGTTAAACCAACATAACGACTGTCTCTTTGAAGACTTCCTGATTTTCCCAAAAAGTACGGAAGAGTGAGTCTCTAGATGTTCCCTTAACGCTTATAGAAATAACTGCTGCTTGCTAATCATTAGCGAATAATAAGTCCCCTGGAACTGATGGCCTAACGCTTGAGTGGTTAGTAAAATTTTGGCCTTATATTGGTAATTCTCAGCGTTAGGCTTTTAATGAATCTCTAGAGACTGGTGAATGTTGTAGTAGCATGATAAAGTAAATACCTAAAAAGAGATTTTTGACAGATTTAAAAATTGGCGACTGGTGTCACTTCTATCCACTGACTATAAGGTATTTTCTAAAACCATCAACCTGTTTTGAGTCATTTGATTCAGGGTATTCACACTTATTCTTTTAAAGATCAATGCATTTATGATAATTTACATGTTATGCCTGATATAATAAATTTCACAAATAACGAATGCTTAGCCACTGTAAAATTTAGATCTAAAAAGCATTTGGCAGCGTTAACAATAACTGCTTAAGATAGAAAAAGAAGTTGATTTAGCAGGAAAATTATAAGAGCGGCTGATACAACGTATAAAACTACCGTATTTTATGTAGTTCACGGATTTGTTACAACTTCAACTATTCGTTTCAAAAGAAGTGTACGACATTAATAAAGGACGTGTTTTTTCGTTCGTGTTAGCTATGGAAACCTATTCTTCATAATTTAAGAAAGAAAATCATTTCTTTAGACAAACATCAATTTTTATTGATAATCAAGGTCTGATTTGGTCTTCTTAACCTGACGATATAGATATTTACATGAGACAGAAGACTAAATTTGATGTCATTGAAAACACAATAAAGAAATCTGAAGTATATTCTATATCAAAGTCTAATGAAGAAATGTCTTCGTTTACGATCTGTTGCACAGAAAATAAATTAGCTTATAGATGCATGATCGAAAGTCGTAATAAAAGTAGTTTGAGTTTGTTTAAGAAATTCTCTAATATGTGTTCGAAGAAATTGGGATGAGCTAAAAGAAACATACTCTAAGCGTATTACAGTTTTGTAACGTTTTCAACCCTTTTTACCATGAAAACTAAAAATGATAAATCTTAAACAAATTATCATCAGTAGTATATGGCACAAATTTCAGGTGATAAATAATTTCCAAGTTTCTTTCATACAATTTGTTTGGAGAAAAGTTTAATAGGTAACTAGAAACACCCTGACTTTACCTTTCCTAGAAGGTAGATTTATTCTTATATCTCTGACTGACAAAAGTAACCATTTATAAGATTCGGCATATCGAACATGTATTATATAAACCAGTTCCTCCATTCAAATCAACATTTGAAGGAATATTTTAATGGGCACTTCAGTGTCTCGATTTCCTCATGGTTCTTTTAACGAATCACATGGAACCACTACACAAGTTAAGAATGTTTTATAGCTGTGCTTTAAAAAAATAGTTTAGTGTCAATATAAGAAGAAAAATTGAAAAATATTTTGTATGAACACTTCTTAAAGAATTTATTTCTTGAATTCTTACATACTAGATAATACAGGACATTCATTTTGTTACTTTGTCATGGTTGATAAATAGTGTGATAACGGTGTCAGATAGATAGATAGATAGAGATTAGTACGACACTAACATCTGGAGATGTTTAATTAAGAATTGTATTTTGGTTCTTAGATCTCGTAGTATCATTACTTTAATTTCTATTTCAGTCACCGCTTTTATAAAATGTCTTATGCACAAGCAATGGCTTCAATCTTCCGAGACTTTCAAAAGAACCATCAAATGGAACCATGCAGCGCAGTTTTCCTAAGGCATAACTTACTGTATACTGCTACGTATACATATCCATACAGCCTTTGTTGGTGCATAACAGTGTTTCTATATCTAAACAGAGATAACAGCGGGTAAGACTAGTGCAGTTTCGATAGGAAAGAGCCTACAGTCAGCGGTTGGTCGGCTTTCAGATTCAAACCCAGGAGGTGGCACGTTCAGATAATAAATGTCTCCAACTTTATTGACCTCCTTAATGAAATTCTAGCTCATGTTTAAATGTTTCAATCTCAGCTGATTCTGACGCCCAGAAGGAGTTTGAAAAGAGAAACATGGACAAATTTGTAGTCCCAACTGTCTTACTCACTTGTGTGCGACTTCAGCTTTTATACTGTAATAAATAAAACACAGTCTTCACTGAACACATCTTAAACAAAAGAACCGTATAAATTAATTTTAAAGTGGTCCAAAACCATTGTTTATAACCATAAAAGACTCCAGTTGAAGTTTTAATTAAAAATAATAATAAAAGAAACGGATGTGTCTTTTTGTTCTGCCCCCCCCCCCCAGTGGCACAGCGGTGTGTCTGCCGACTTACAACGCTAGAAACCGGGTTTCGATACCCGTGGTGGGCAGAACACTGTGTAACTTTGTGCTTAATTCCAAACAAACGAACTTTTTGCTCAGTATTTTGACATTTTAAATATAATTAAGGTTAAAAAAAGTGAAGACAGAAAGTAGATATACTTCGTTTGATGAACAAGTGGAGATGGAAATTTACCATACGCTTCTTATTCTCTTTTCCTTTACTCAGAAAGAAAATTCATGAGTAATTTATCATCCTGAATTGCTGAAGGCCATATTTCCTCCAAAGCTGTGAACTGTATTATATAGAATTAAATGTCATTTCAAATATAATTAAGGTCTACAAAGTGAGGACAGAAAGTAGATATACCTCGTCTGATGAACAAGTGAATATGGAAATTTACCATACGCTTCTTATTCTCTATTTCCTTTACTCAGAAAAATATAAGAAAGAAAATTCATTAGTAATTTATAATCATGAAATGCTGAAGGCAATATTTTTACTCGAAAACTATGAACTATATTATATAGAATTATGCAGGAGGTTTCTTAGCCGAGAAATTAATAAATACGCATCTAAATGCGTGTGTGAATGGTTTGTATAAGGGTTTGTTTATTGTTTTTATAGCGCAAAGCTACACAATGGACTATCTGCGTTCTGTCCATCGATGTAGTCCAACCCCGGATTTTAGCGTTGTAAGTCATTGAACTTACCGCTGGCCCACAGGAGGACGTGTGCAAGGGAGAGATGTTTGTGTGTACAAACAGTTACTATGAATTACCATTAAAATATATACGCATCTTTTAGAAGGACTAGAATTTCAAAAACTTCAGTTAATCTGGAAGTTAACCACTAGGTGACTTGTATCTTGTATTATGCTACCTATGAAACATGTTAATACATTTATTGTTTTATGTAGCAACTCTAGATCTCTTAGCCGTTGCAGACCAAAGAAACGACTGAATTAAATCTCAATATTCTGCCATATCTCTCAAATTGCACTTTTAATTAACATAACAACAACAACACATAATTTATTCTTCCCTCGCTGGCTCGGGGTGTTTATTGACCATTTTCCCTAAAACGATACAAATAAATGTAAATCAACCTGTGGTAGAAGTTATGCTTAGACAGCACATAGCGTTATTTGTGACTTCAATTTATTTTATTTCTTTAAAAATCAACAAAAACGTGTAAGTTACAATAATGACAAGAATAAGTTCTGAGACCTAGATGGGCGAACCGTTATTATTTTAGATTTTATGTGGGTCTTAATAAGTAGTGAATTATATATGAACTGTGTGAAAACTATGTGACAAACCGTTTAGAAATGAATATTTTAAATAAATGTAATGTTACACTACTAAAGCTGTTGTGTTTTAAATTAAAAATAACTGTCATTATTAGCTTCTGTGCTTCAAATGTTTAGTTGGGATTTTTGTTGAACGTTCTTTTCATTATGGAACTTATCTCTTTACTAAGGGTCAGTATAACGATTTGAAACTCCTCCTACGAACTCAAAGCGAGAGAGCTTTTAGTGTCAATTTTGAACCTATCACATGGACATGTTGTAATACGAGATAAACAAGATAAACGATTTGTCTTTCTTCTATTTTCGCGCCTTTATCTACTCTATATTGATTTTTAATTTCGGCTGTTCGACTTCTGACTCGAACGATGTGAGATATTTGAGTGTTTTTACTCCCACCTGGATCAAATATTGAGAAGACTGGATTGAGTGAAGCAAACATATTTCAGTAATGCCAGGTTGGGATTACAGCATGTCATCTTCAGCTAACTCATCATTCTTCTCACGTAGGAAAAGGATGCATATAAAACCATCAAATATAATCCGCAGAGAAAATTTCAATTTCTCATAAGTTTTTTATTTTTTTATTTTCCTTTACATTTTCCGAACAGACAGTTAACGAATATTTGTCATAAATTTCAGTCTTTTCCTCTATAATTCCACTACTTCGTAAACGTACATGCTCACTAGTAAAATTATAAGAGTGTTTATAAGAATATTAGTGTTACACGTACTGGTAAACTGTGTAGATCTAAATACCAAACATCTGGCTTTCTCCTATGCCTTATAAGCAATAATACACGCCATTATTTAAGTTAGTTTCAACAAGTATTTTAGGAAAAAAAATATTTCATTCTTATAGGTAATAACTTATGCCCTTTTAAGAGTTTTTAGTTTGACCAAGTATTTTATGAAACTTATTTGCCGTTGAATTATAATGTGAGTTTAGACTTTAGAACTAACCTATATTTTCCAAATTTGGCCAGGCCACGTAAGACATTATTTTGGTGACTTATAAGTATCATTAACTGATGATTTAGTACATTCTAGTCATCATAAATTTTGTTGTTGTTGTTTGTTTTGTTTTTTTATGCACTGCGTGGATAACAACATTAGTATTTCTACTCAGTTTGTTATACCAATTTATCTTCATTGTGTATATGTTACCTTTAGCTCAGTTTTGGTTTGTTTGTAATTATGCACAAAGCTACACAATGGGTTACCTGTGCTCTGACCACCACGGGTATCGAAACCCAGTTTCTAGCAGACATGCCGCTGTGCCACTGGGTGAATTCTTTAATGAACAATAAATTGGATTTTATACATTTTCACAGTAATGAAATTGCTTTCATTGGTAACATAAGACAATTGAAAATTCATCTTTACTTTTACTCTGAATTTATACAGGTTATGCCCAAATAATTTTTCCATGTTTATGTAAAGGTGTTTTCCAACAATGCTCACTAATCCTATCAGGAAGCTTACTTCCAGAGACAATTGTTGAGTTGTTTATTAAATATTCTCTTGATTTCTTTGTACCACGCAATATATATCTAATTCCTACCTAATACTAACAAAGAAATTACACGTCATTTCCTCCTAATTCAATAGTTGCCTTCCTACGTCTTATGGATATTTCTGATATTGAAACATATTGTTTTTACTTATACGGAAATCAGTAGATTTTATTTAAAATCTAGAAGAAAATGTACGTTTGAAAGTAAGTTCTTCTTTGAAAACATTTAACATATCACTTTTTATCCTTTTTTATGTTTTATTTACTTAATTTATATATATATGGCGCTCTTATTTAAGGTATACCTTTATAAATTGTCTAAGCATACTTTATGTTAACTTTCCAAAAATAAAATCACGACTTTTAATTTGTAACCCAACAACCAGAAACTAATATAAGTCTTCTTCGAACTTAAATCAGCCGTGCAACTTTCGGAATGTTTGGAACAAGATTATAAGTTGCGGGCTCTGGCGGTTTACTATTCTACGCACGAAGCGGATGATGTAAAGATTGTCTTACTGCCGTAGTAGAGGGAAATAACATTTCAGAGGGAACGTGGGAAGCAAATTGAATTTTAAGAGACATCATTCGCTGCATGCGATTGAAGTGACTCATTTTCGTACGTGCTATGATTATTATTGCATGACATACATTCAAAAAGAATGAAAAAAAAACAGAAATAGAACAGGATATTTGTTGATTAGAAGAGTTTGTGTATGGTTGAATTCTAAATATGTAAGAAAATTGAACGAACAGCATGTGTGTGCGTATATAAAAATATGTATTATTAGTCCTTCTGTCAATATCAACTACTTTTGTTGAATTCCATAATTAGAAAAACATTGTTTTGCAAACACAATATATATCACAGAACAAATCAGTGTACGATATTTAATCTGAGTTAAAAGATGAAATTCCTTATTCTATAAAAGTGTATAAAGATTGATTTAATTCACAAATCAATGTAAAGACTTTGGAGAAACAGTAAGTATCTTTAGTTTACGTGATTTTCATTACAGATGCTAGGCCTATAGATTTTAGTACTATGTTTTCAATATTTATAAAGTTACACTACGCGAAATCTCAGTACTCTTTTTATTTGTTTTAAGTATTGGGGAAACGAAAAATATTACTTATTTTTAAGTACCCAACACACACCTATATTTATTTGTCTCAACTGCATTCAATGTTCAATAATAACTTACAATTTTAAACTATAATATAGCTTTGCAGTACAAAACGTTTTTGTTTTATTATCATACGACATACAATAACGTTCCAACTCAAAGCTCTGAGACTCCGTCACAATTGAATATTGTTTCAATATTTAAAACGTCAACAAAATACTCAAGAAAGTTTATTAAGCCTTTTTCGGTAATAATTATTATTAACTATCATCTATTTCACTTCACTGGTAAATTAATTTTAACGTCTCATTTAAAACGTGTTTTTAAAAAGAAGACCTTTGTATAGAAATCGAAGTGTCATCCCTCTCTAGAAATAGGCAAGATCAGTCTACTAAGTTCGAATTCTGCTATGTTTACACCATCTAAAATACTCTTGAAATACATTTTCCTACTTTAAGGCTGTTCATTGATTTACGCAGTCGGATACGCACTTCTGAATTAAACCAGATTTTTGTCTTCCTAGACGATCACTGCAAGATCCAATAAATTGGCCCATCAAAACAACTTAATAAAAACTCGGTGTTAAATTTTGATCGAAAAAGTTGTGTGAGATCTGTGAGTATGTGTTCTGTTCAAGAAGTAGTATATTTTCTAGTTCAATAATATTATCACACTAGCGTGTGACTGCATAATTAGGGCAAACTCCTAATTGATTATAAATCTTCTTTTAAAAGTGATTATCTTGATATCTTTTTTGAAATATGGTACTTGTAGCTATGTTTATTTTCGATATTTTTCAAAATCTCTATTACACTTTTATGGCTCGTGCGATGACAACCTATACATTGATGTTAATGTAAAATCTTAGGTTATCAATATTTTTGCTGCTGAAGTAACGAAAACAATAATGCAATGAAATTCACTGGTTGAATCTGGAGGTTTCTAGATACCATTAAAATCAATTTTATATTATCTTCGAGTGCTAAGTTTAAATGTTTTAATATAAAACATTATATTCCTTATAGTAGTGACATCTAGTGTTCTACGTTTCAAGTATTGAATTATTAAAAGGACTATTAGGTTCACCTGGTAGGTTATCATTTATTGCCATGAAAGAAACAAAAGATTTGCTCTTGTGAAATATTTCTGATATTCTACACATCACTGGAAACATTTAAGTCAATAATTCCAATATTAAAGTTTCCCTATCGAAATTATAAGAGCTCTGGTAAACCTGGTAGAACATCCGAATATGATTTGATTATCGGGTTTTTCTAATCATCGTAGAGAGATCTATATCATTAGCTGTATACTGTAGCGTAGTGAATAACACTCCTTCGTGCCAGTTTCTGAGATTTCTTTCAATATTTTAACGCAAATACAATTATACGACAACGTTCGAAATTTCAACATTTAAAGTTTCAAGAAATAAGTGTTTGACATATCTATTACACTCATTGTTACAATATTACCCATAAGAAGCTCATTTTGGAACATAAGAAAATTAAATAAACAATATTTAGTAGATCTCGTTTAACCTGAATTATTGACAACATCGATCAGGCATACGCACCAGTCCTTTCATGAAATTTACTCACGATATTCAAAAAGCATGCATGATCAACAGAAAAATAAGGATCGGAAAATAACTCCAATAACCCTATAAGCGCTTTCGGAAAGTAAATTTTCCTTATCAGAGGTATGTGGTAAATGAAAGTATGTTGATCTGTTATGTTATCTAATCGTTGTACCCGAGAGGGTACATTACACGTTTCTAAAAATATGGACTAAATTGTGTAATAGCACTGCGTGCGTATGTTTGTGTGATAGGAAACAAAGAAAAAAGTAGCTTATAAATTAAAAGGACTTAGAAGAATATGTGTTTGTGCAAGGCGTAATGGTTGATTGTGCCAATTTCTTATCGTTTTATGAGGTTATCATACATTATTTTCCTTCGCTTTTACTGTACAGGCTACCAAAAGTTGTCGTAGATTAGTGACATAGCTTTTCTATTTTTCAAACTTAACTTCAAATGGATTAGTATTTGGACTTTTTGGCTGGTATATCATAAGTTTTATATCATCAATTCTTTTTTTTCTCTAAATAAGTCTTCTTCAGCCTCTCATTATTGTTTCTTATGAATTACGCGCAAAGCTACACGAGGGCTATTTGCGCTAGCCGTCCCTAATTTAGCAGTGTAAGACTAGGGGGAAAACAGCTATTCATCACCACCCACCGCCAACTCTTGGGCTTCTCTTTTACCAACGAATAGTTGGATTGACCGTCACATTATAACGCCCCCACGGCTGAAAGGGCGAGCATGTGTGGTGTGACGGGGATTCGAACCCGCCACCCGCAGATTGCAGGTCGAGCGCCCTAATCACCTGGCCATGCCGGGCCGCCTATCATTATATTTTGGATTATCATCCTCCTACAATTCAAAGCCAAGTCTAACTTAATGTCTTGCACTGGATATTACCTGATGAACGATAACATGCTATAGTGTACTTTCTTCTTAATACTACTATTCTTCACAATATCTTCTACTTCTGCTCTGCTGCACAGAAACATTTCTTATCGTGTAGCTAATTTCTGATTAGAGAGAGCTGTCTGAGGTGGTCTTTGTGGCAAATGCGTAAACATTTTCACAACATATTTTAGTTCACGGTTAACTAAGCCTACCAAATTGTTGTTATTCAGATAAAATCAACACCGAATGTCCGAAAAACTAGTAATTCGTAATATACTGTTGTTTTGTTTCTCATAGTCACGTTTGTCTTCTTTAAAATGTACACGATAATGACACCAATTCTAAATTTATCGCAAATACGTTTCTTACTAATTTTGTAAAAATTAGGTTCTTCGTGGTGTTAAGAGCTCCAATAGCTTTCACGAGAAACATAGCTCTGCTTCTAGAGTTGTATAGGTAAGCCATGTTTAATGTTATTTTATTCATCAAATCTATACAAGTTAAAACAAAAGAAAAACTCGTTCACACTCTTTGCTTGATGTAATGAATCTGATGCTCGACACTAGGCGATTTTCCTGTTAGGTGTGCCTGGTTTAGGATGTGAGATAATGCATTCCAAGCTTTAGAAATGAAAACCAAGACACGGAGGAGTTGTAAAGGGAGGAATTTTATGAATATCAGAATTAAACCCTGCGATGTTAGAGACTGATCTGTGTTAAAAGATTTTTTGCGGTTCAAAAACTAGTGAGTAAAATATTTTAATACTTTTCTTCCTTAACTCCCCTATTATAGCATAAACAGTTTAATCATAAGCTTTCTTTTCTTTTATTCATCTAGATCAAGAAAGTGTAATGAATTGAAGAATACATTTTTAATCTATTACGCGCCCTAACGGACATATTTACAACGTTTTCCAAGCAACGTCTAATACACATAAATATAGACATACTATGTAATGTATGTGTAATGCTTCGTTCTCTTTTATTGGGAATTTGCATTTTAAGAATGCACAATACTTATAATAAAATCTCTGATCTTTTGAGTTTCAATATTTTTATTAGTAGTATTCCCAGGAATATAAACAATATCAATTTTTATAAGTTGGTCATTTGAAAATTGTTTTATGTCTGGATACTGTCTTGGTGAAATGATACAGGTATGAAGAATGTGATAATAGTTATGAGTGAAAATTTCACAAACCACCGTTTGTTAATGCTAAAGTACATTTGTTATATTCAAAACAAAATTTGCCTTAAAAATGAAATATATCACGACCAGTTTGGTATGGTTTGGATCAATTAGAGTAGATTTGAAAACATTGTCGAAGCTAATAATTTCCTCTAATTTTAATCATCTTGACAAAACTATTGTAAAAAAAATCATATCGTCTTCGTCAAAAACAAGATCATTTAATTTCTCGATATTAGGATGAGACTAAGAAAAAGTGTTAATTTTAGAGAGAGTGTATTCTATAAACTGGTTAGTTTGTGTTTCCTATTTGACATATAAACTTTCTTAACTAGTAAAGTGTAACACCAACAGTAAAATTATCATTATCAACTTGCTGGCGAGACACGAACACCTTAGTGAAGTTGTTGTGTTTCTTCATTACCAGATTGGAACGTCAATGTTGTACCAAAGGACATTGAGTCGCTATCATCAGCTAAATACATTATATAATGGGTCAGCTTACTAAAAAACTATCCGTTTAGGTTTGATATATGAACATATAATATATCAAAGTTTCAAATTAAACGAGTTCGGAATAGTATATCTCATACAAAAACTAACTTTCAGTACAAATGCTTATATATATATATATATATATGTGTGTGTGTGTGTGTTAAACTATATACATTTTCTGTGTTAAGGCAAGTGAGCAACGATATGATTAGGTATAAAACTATTTCAATATAAACGATTTTTTCCATAGTCTTTCCTGGCTTTACTTCATCAATATCTTAACATTTTTTTTTCGATTTAAGATATATAGTTTTTCTTCGTACAAGTCATTTGTACCTAATTTTTGTAAGGTTACTTAATTAAGGGCAATATTATTTGACCAACTTTTTCATTTAAGCTTTACCCAAAAGAAAGACATCAACACTTAAAAAAAAACAATGAAAATTGTTTGCAGTTAGAC
>NW_013666083.1:424099-445215 GCF_000517525.1 Limulus polyphemus
AAAAAAAAACAATGAAAAATTGTTTGTAGTTAGACAGTTTTGTTGATTAGTAGAACTATATATATATAATTTATTTATTTTCATCATTCTGTTTTAAAAATTCAACATCTCAGGTTTCAGACTAATATATTTGTGACATTTTTTTTTATCCCTTTTCTTTTTTTTTCTGCTAGTTTTGTTTTACATGTATTTTCTCTTAAGGAAACAAAAACTGTCTAACAGAGATTGAAGGTGATAAAACCGTACTGATTTATGAACTTTACCAAGAAAGCTGCTTTTACTGCTGACAAAAAGAAATTAATGGAAGAATAAAAAACTAAATGGATCATTATGGAAGACAGGGGATTTCTCTAGCAAAGCTTAACGATTAGTCCAAATATATTATCGTATCCGAAAGCCACCCTACTATGTCCTAGGGCATTGCAAGAAGCGTTCGATCACGACTGTAACGTTTTCTTGTGGTTTTAGTACCTACGTTTTATAAGTGATCCGTATGAACCTAGGAAATATCACGACCGTTGTGACAATTACAAGTATATACACTAGTATCATATAATTTTCTAGAACTCATAACCAGATTAATTTCTTTAATCTCTCTCATATAACCGAAAAGCAAAACAAAAGACAGAGTATGTGTTTATGGCGTAACTGATTAAATTTATGATTATGATGTCTCTGTATGAAACTGTATATGATAGGTTCTCCGAATACTTGGCTTGTAATATTTTCATTCTGAAGACCAACTACTAATAACGTGTTTAGAAATCGTTTAATTTAACTTTTAAAATTTTGGTATTAATAGTTAATATGAAATAGCTCAATGTGTTAAAATGACTAACTTATAAACGGTGTGTCTTCTTGGGGTCACCTAGTCGTAAGTGACAGTAATCAGAGATAGGTATTATCAACGAACAAAAAAAATAAGTACAGAAAGGCCCGCCTCTGCCAGAATTACAGTACACATTGGTCGTACTAGTGAAATGAAACGTTTAAGAAAGTGATTATATCTCAACAGTATCGTACGGAAAAATAAGTCAAATATTTTCACATTTATTGCTAACATTAGTGAAATTTCTCTTTCTTAGACTTCAGGAAATATATATATATAGATAAAGAAAATATAATTCAATACCAGCAAACAAAACCTTAAGTTAGTTGTTTGTAAAATACTATACATTAGCTTTCATTGAATTTGTGCATTGATAGTTATATGTTTAGGAGATTGACTTTTGATCAACAGGCTTTATTAGAAGTGTCTATGGACATAAAAATTAGAAACGTGTTTCACTCCACATCCCACAAACACACGTAAACTATATGAATATTCATGTATATTGTACTTTATTTCTGACAAATGGTATAAGTCGCCTTCTCTTCCTACGGAATACCGTAACTCAAAATAATCTGGCTGTTTTCGTGCAGTCTTCATAAATTATAATTCAAAATAGTCTGGGTACAGTCTTCGCAGATTGTAACTCAAAATAGTCTAGCTGATTTTGTACAGGCTTCACAAATTATAACTCAAAATGGCCTGGCTGTTTTTGTACAGTCTTCATAAACTATAATTCAAAATAGCCTGACTGATTTTGTACAAATGATGATTCAAAACAGTCTAGATGATTTTGTACAATCTTCACAATGAATTTCATCCATCATAAGTATGAATGTTTTGGTTTACTTTTATACTTCATCTAAATGACTGCATGACGAAATTCTTCCAAAGTAAAGAGGGAGCGCTATTGCAAACATATATTTACTATCAGCATGTTTGATGATAAATGCATCTCGTATAGAACGATATACCAAACATAGTAAAACATTCAGCCTTATCTCCTATCCGATTATTCGCCCATTAAAAAAAAAAATCTCAGTTTTGCTCCGTATTAATATAGTCCAGATAGAGTTACTCCGTGTTGCATCAATGAGTTACTATACGTTTGTATTACAAAATAATAGACTGGAAAACAGTGACCATAAATGAGGAACAACTTATGCTAAAAGTGTAATAAGAATTTTAAAAGATTCAACCAGTAGTCTCTTTATAGGAGATTTTCAGGCAGAAACAACTCAAACTATATTTTCAAATTGTTTTAAAAACACTGTTTTTACTTATTTTTAACGTAGCAGTTTCCTGAACTTTACTCATCTCACTTTCCTTGTTAATGTATGTTGACCTTCATAAACAACATTATACTTCTTTAATCAATAAAAACATTTAAGTTAATCATAAAGTTGTTAAGACTGGGATGTTCTCGTGGTAAGATAACAAGACTCATAATTTGAGGTTCGTGAGTTTGATTCCTGTCACTGAACATGCTAGCCCTTTCAGTTATTACAATGTGAAAGTTAATTACACTATTCGTTGGTAAAGGATAGTCTAAAAGTTTGAATTTAGTTGTTTTGACTCGCTCTATTCTTTGTAGTCTATCTTCTGTACAATTAGAAACAGCTATCTCAGATAACCTTCGAGCAGCTTTGCGTTAAATTTGTCAAACAAACACAAAGTCGTTTTGATAAAATATAACCACTATATTACAAGAAATAAAATAAGGTTCATATTGTAAGACTAAGTGTTATAGTTTATAGTGTTAACATTACACATTTTATAAGAATGTGTAACAACAAAGGATATAATTTTCGATTAAAAAAAATTACAAATGGCATATTTGTTGTTCTTGTGAATGAAAATGAAGCATAAAACAAATGTATAATTTGTAAACAGATTTAGCCACGGGCCTGGTGTAGCCTAGTGGTTAGCGTGTTCGGACTATGAATCCGAGGGTTCATTGTTCTCGGTCTGATGCCACAAATTCGCGCTTTGAGGCTGTGAACAAATCCTATTATTAAGTCAAAAAAGTATCTGAAGAGCTGTCTGCCCTTACTGTTGAGTAGCCGCCTTCCCCGAGTTAGTAAGGTAAAAAAAAATAAGAAAAATAAGAATGGTTATTTACAGTTAGTCCTTTGTGTAGTTTTGCGCAAAATACTGAAATACAAAAAAATAAGATGTAGTCACTGTAGACGACACCGTTTGAAATGATTGGTCTGAATCCTTGAGGCATAGTCATTTCCTTTGGCTTTATATTGTCAGATATCTAAAGAAGATTATTCTTTCATTATCTATTATATTCACCTCATTAACTGAACTTGATCGCGATTCTCTTATCGTTACTCTTTTTTTTGTGATAAATGCATTAATTTTGTTTAATGTTCTGTATTTTCCTATTGTACCTTTTCATATATTATTTCTTTAAAACAACTTTCTTATTTAAATGTTTGCGTATAAAACTAACTATACATAGAACAGAAACTTCTGAAAAACTGCAGCCTTACAAGTTATTTCTAAAAATAAAACACAAAATAAGGTGAATTTACTTATGAAATAGTTGAAAGTTTACTAGATTTTATAAGGTTTCCTATTAGCAAGTAATGAATAATGTTTGATTTTATATAGTGCTTCATGAATTTAAAATGAAACTAAGACCGTTTACAAATATATCTATATATTTATTGGTACTCAAGCTAACAGCTGATATTTACGTTATATATTAACTATCAAAAAATATATCGGATAAATCCTCGTACAGTAATTAAACAAAATATTGTACATTGTTCAACAATGTCAAACTAAACTTAACAAAACTGACTAGAATAGTACAATATGAACCAAAACACTTTCATGTTTTCTTGTTTTAAACCAAAAATTAAGTGAATGTTTTCTTGATGAAGAAATAAAATCGTAAAGTATTTGAAAAGAAATTACAATCATAGTAAAATTTTACGTTTGTCACCACTAAAATGTTTATAAGAACCTGGCCAACAAATTACAATTTATTTACAGCTGAATATGACTGAATTTGCTAGACTGTAGCCAGTGAAATGTTGGCATTCATTTTGATGACCAAGTGGTTTATAATTAAATTTTATTGTACTGTTGATTCGTAACATCTCAAAGTATTTTATTATAGATTCACCGAATGAAATGGTTACGTTGTTCATAAGCCTTACAACATCTCTCTAAGCATGCTGCCCCGCACATCCTCGTAGCTGATGTACTCTGCTAGGTGGTTTACGTTCGTAGGCAAGTAGTCTATACGGACCATAAAATAAAGCCTTTCATTGCACACCAAGTAAATCTGTGCAGAAGAGAACCTAAACATTAACCATAACTGTTTAACCCACGTGTTTGTTGTAAATTCTGACAACATTGTAAGTAGTCGATCCCTTTTCCCAAAACTATTTTTGTTTAGTGCTGATTGAATGTGTTTCAACACAAATATTTGGCAGAAACAGCTTTATTTTATGGCGTATCGCCCAAAAGACCTAGGATCCCGGATTAAACTTTATATAGTTGCCTTAAACTTTTGAAGAACTTATCAATTTAATGTTTTTAGGTTTCTTTCTCTTTAATGCCTTCAAGTTCTGATTTTTTAAATTCTACGAGTTCATTGGATTTGTGTTATATAAATAAATATATTTCGTCACACACAAAAAAAAACGTAAAATAACTTGCGTGTGATATTTAAAAAAAATACTCGTAACCTTCACACCAATGACAAAAATACATTTGGATCTTGCATAGTCATCAACGAAATTGCTGAACCACAAAAGGCTTATTCTCAGACTCGTTTAAGTCTCCGTGGAATTTACCAGTTGTTAAAACTAAAATTTTAGATTCCTAGTAGAATGTAGTGGTATTTGTAACCTTTGTAGTTAGTGATGGGAATGGAATGTTGTAACTGTTAGGTCGTAACTTCTCTTATTTTAATCACAGATAGTGTTGATCTAGATTTTACAGTATCACTTGATTGAATACTTCTGTGAACTGCACCTGCCTTAGAAGTTTTGGACGACAAACCTTCATTTCGTTCAAAAATAAAAAACAAGAGCGTAAGCTTGAAGAGTGCTTGATAACCACACGTGATCGTTTACCTTTTGCAAGCAATTTCGCATGCAGCCATGCAATATATTTATATATATTCTTGCAGATTTCAGCATTGTTGCTTCCCACAGGTTATCCTGCTCTAGTATTATTTTGTAAACCTCAAAGTTACCCATTTCTTATTACTAATATTTAAATGTAATGTCAGGGTATATTAATTCACGCTCATGAATTTGTGATAAAAATATTTGCTATAAACCGAAATATGATAATGATGCATTCTTTACTTTTAACTTTTCCGTTACTTAGAAGTGACAGTAGAACAGTGTTTTCATGAAGATTAAAGACGGTGATTAATTATGCATGCTAAACCTCATGTGTAAACCTAATCTTTTTAAACTGTGCACTTGAAAATTTATTGCAAAACTACAGGATTAGAACTTCTGAAAAAATCAGATATTCATATTTTTGAAAGAGGTCTAATTTATCCCTAAACAAAAATATATACCTCCAAAAATACGCAATCTATGAAATATATAGAAAAAAAACGTTTATTAAATTAGATTGAGCATTTATATTTTGAGCCTTTGTACTGTACTCGAACCGACTATAAGGTTATATTATAGAGCTGATTTAAGTAGAAAGTTTGTTTTTTTTATTAAGCAAAAGCTACAAAATAGACTATCCCGTGTACTGAAACCCGGTTTTGAGAACTAATAAGTCTTGAGATTTACTGTTGTGCCACTGGGGGCAGGTAGATAGATATTTAGTTTTATCATTACTCCAATATCAGTTATGACGAATATACCTTTTTATATTAATACTTTGTTTATGTAATATGCTTTATAATTAAATATCTTTTGTAATATTCAGTCAATTTACACAATTAATGTCAGTGATTATTTTAGAAAGTCGCGAGAGTAGCAACATAAATTATAATAAATCTTTAACAGTTGTTTCAATAAATTAAAGTCACTTACTCGTTTGTTGTCTTAAAATGAAAAAATCAACACTGTAAAAACAACAATCACGAATTCGTATTTCTACCGTGAGTTGACGAACCTGCTACGGTATCAAAATAGTCTTAAAAGAACTGGAAGTAGATTGCCAGTCATTTAGACGACAGTATTGCGATTTTTTTAGCCCTGCGAAACCA
Organism: Limulus polyphemus; assembly: GCF_000517525.1. Taxonomy (NCBI): domain Eukaryota; kingdom Metazoa; phylum Arthropoda; class Merostomata; order Xiphosura; family Limulidae; genus Limulus; species Limulus polyphemus. The sequence continues at coordinate 430,135 of NW_013666083.1, forward strand.
GTTCCACTTTTTGTTTCTACAGTTGATGGAACTAATCACCCTATGAATAGTAAGTTAGTTTTTGTAACTGTACTCTGAAGTTGAATATGTTATGCAGTTCACACTTGCTGGTTTATTAAAATGCAATTACGATTTTAGGTTTTCCCATAGTTCTACTCCACATAAACAGAGAAACTGTGATAACAGAAACCATACAATGAATGTAAAATGGCCGGTAATAATAATATTCATGTAGGTTTGAAGAGTGAGAGAGAAATGTTATCACTGAAATCAAAACAGAGTTTGGTGAAACTATAAATGGTAGTAATGTATGAATGAAAATAACTGAAGTTTTGAGCTTAAATGTGGATAAACTAAGATTCAAGAGAAAAAGCAGATTATAAAAACAAAACCATTTCAGTTAAAATAACTGTGTGTTCTGTTCGAAAAGAAACTAATATCATCGACTTCGAAAAAATGTTCAATAATAGATTTTACTCTACGTACATCATCATTTATACGTATTAACGCATTTTGCATGTCTTGACTTTAATGTTGGAGTAATTAAAGTTCGAAATTATTGTGATGTTGAAGAAACGGTTTGGCATTAATTGTGAAACCAGAAAACTTTAAACCGTTCATTTTTCAGCTAGTTCCTTCTTTTAATTATAATGGGGTTATAATTTAATTTAGATTTAATAAAATAGGTTTTATATAATTCACGAATAGTTAGTTACACCGGACCGAACGTCGCTTAGTAAATATCGTGCCCGGACTATGAATTTGACTTCATGGTTTGCATCCTGTTGCTTCAAAAATTCGTTCCACACTTTAGGGCTGTAGGAAAGCTATGACATTGAGAGTCAAGTTCAATTACCCAGTCAGACAAGACTAGCCTAAGAGTTAAAGGTGAATGCTGTTGAGTGGCTGCTTCCAATTTAGTCGTTTATCTCCAAATTTAGGGATGACTATGTGCCGATATTCCTTGTGTAGCTTTGCGAGAAATTCTAAAAGACAAGCAAACATTTACACAATTCTAAATAATATTTCAACTGTCCTATTTAGTATTACTTCTAAATTATTGATATGTAGACTATACATATATATCTACAGGGTGATTTATTATAAAAAAAAAAGGTTTCGCAGTCCAGTGCATCATATCTCACAAACGGTATGACATAGTAAGGTGCAATTGCCCAGGGATGTCAAGGGTATCATGCGGATAACAAATGCTTATAGTTGTCCCATATTGCCAAGAGGCGAGACACTATGACATAATGTCTGATCAATTACAATATCTGTTCAAAGTCTGCTTCTCCAGCGTCCAGAATGACAACAAATATTACAGCAAAAACACTCATCTCATTTGATATGCTGGCCATTTCACGGACAATTGCATTCTTAAGGTCTAGAACTGTACGAGTATTCCCACGGCACACGTGTGACTTCAGGTACCCACACAACCAGAAATTGGCTGGTGTTAGGTTCGATAAACGAGGTGACCATCTACAAGGAAAGTGACATGTATTGATTTTGTCCCGAAAGTACTCCTACAAGACGTGTTTCATCTGGTTACCAATATGCAGAGAGGCGCCATCCTGCTTGAAAACCGTAGTGTTTATCACATGATTCTTTGCTGAAGCATAGGAATCACATGTGAGAATTGCATGGTACCGTGCAGCTTTGACTGTACAGGTTTACAGTCCATGTCCTGATGGTTTCTCAGAAAGTCTGGTCCAATAACAAAACCATCTGTGAAACTATACCACACTACCACTCGAATATCATGGGGATGTATAGGAAATTTTACATGTGGATTAGTCCCGACCATATAATGTAGTTGCGCTTGTTGACATTTCCATAATGGGTGGAATGTGCTTCATCAGTCCATAAGATATTGGCAGATCATTGAGTTCCACAAATGAAAACACAAAAAACCGTTGGGTTAAATCCACCTCCTTAAGTACTTGAACATGATGTAATGAGAGATTCTCAAAGTGTACAGAAGAGCCTTAAGAATAGTTGTAATTAGAAGATCCAGATGACGGACGACATAACGTACACTGCTGCGCCCATGTGCACTTACGCTGGCCTGTTCTGGTATGACATGGCTGACCTCAGCGATAGTATCACAGATGTCGGTAGTCTACCAGTACATGGCTTTTCACAAGTGCAATCTGCCTCCTCAAAGATTTGTTTTCTATGCACATATGACCAGCAGAACTCGGACAAGGCCCTTTATAGATGTTACACACTCTACAATATTCCTTGAAAGATGCCTCGATATTGCATCTTTTGGTGTGATAACGTTTCTCCTCCCTGCACACTTGTCATTTTCATGTTGGCTGAATGAGCTGCACTACGATCTACAAGTACATTTATACCCATGGGAAATAAACCACAAAGACGACCCTGAAAGCAATATGTGACAACTTAGACATTTATATCCGCTTGATATTCTTAATATCCTTGTGCAATTTCATCTTCCTCCTCTGCCATGTAGTTTGTGATATATGACACGCTATATTATTCGAATTTAATTAAATAGTATAGTCGACAAAAGTAATTGTTTTTCTCCCAATAGTTCATATTCAATTTCAATTTTAAATTTATTAAAATCTTAAAATACTGTCAGATTGAGGAATACGATGCTAAACGCTGTAAAGTAGAAAAACAAACTAATGGTTTTAAATTCGTGAACAAATTTCACGCTAGACTAAAGATATTTTACTGTGCACATTTATTAGATTATTACCTTTGATTTTAAATTCATAATGGGCTAATAAATAAGACTGATATAAAAAGAAATATCTGTAGGTTAGCATAATTTTTATGGTGAATATAAATAATAAAATTCTATATAAAATTCAAAAGTATTTGTGCCAAGGCTATTAAGGTTGTCTTGCGACAGTTCCTAATTTTGAACTACTGACCAGAAGTAAAACAATAACCCTCTTCCATTAAACTATTACTTGTACGGATTCGAGCTTATCTCATTAGCTCCCAAATCCAGAGTTTTACCACAGAGACAACCAACGCTCTAAAAGTTAAAAGATAAATCTCACTTTACCAAGCGTCAATTGTTTGCAATTATAAATTCCTGTAACTGATATATGATATTAGAATAACAAGAACAATATATATTATTATCAATAATACCATGATCATATTAGACGATTTTTTAAGTTTCTTAAACTTTCTAAATCAACATTTATTTAAATTATTATCAAAATTCTGGATGATCCAATTAATCATTTAAAAACACTTATATTACTAATATGAAATTTCCAAATTTACTAGCATTTATTGTGTTTTTTTATGTGATATTCTGAAAACACTTCAACGTAGATAACAAAAAATATTATAAAATTACTAAATTTGTTACAAGTGTGAATTATGTCAGTAAACAAAAACAGGTGTATTAATTCTTAAGATGAGCAAAGATGAGAAATTCTTCCTGAGAAAAGTGCATAAAAAGGTAAGCTACAAAATTAATAACACGAAACCAAAAGTCTTAAATATTTCAGACACTTAAGAGATAAAATGTTTTCTTTAAAAATCGCAAACCTTAAGCTTTGAAGAAATAGTTTTAGATTTAAAATAAGTTTTTCATAAAATGGCATCTTTGTTATTAAAGAGGTTGATTACGCTGCTTTACGCCAGGGAAAGCTGGTATATATATATAGTTTTAATTTAAGGTAATAAAGACACGTGAAAACAGAAGTCTAAAAACCGTTAATGCGATTTCCAGTTTTTCGTACCTGCTATTTTAAAACGGTTTCTCAAACATTCCAGAACTTACATTCATGTATTCTGTTTTGCAGTATTTTAGTTTTATTTATCTATCATCGAATTTTCGAACAATTAATTAAATTAAGAATTTACTTGTAAGAACTACGTAAAACTTGGATAAAGCAGTGGTATTATCTTATGAAATTTGCTCTCATTTTGCATATGACCATGACTGGAAACCAAAACAAAAATAATCCATCACATGTTATTTGCTGAAAAAAGGTTCTTCAGTTGCATTCAAAGAATGTGAAGACTTGACTAATAAAATGAGCAGCTGATAATAAATTTTACAAAAAAGGAGACAACTCACAAAAAACACCTAAGCTAGAACAAAAATATTTTTCTATTAAGCACAAAGCTATACATTGGGCTGCCTATGTTGTGCCCAATGAGAGTATCGAAACCAAATTTTAAACATTATAAGCTCTCAGACTTACCGCTGAGTCACGTTCGGAAGATAATTAATATCTGATATGAACATGTATCAGGATGTACAGAATTAAGTTTTAATAATACATAAACCTAACATTTTCAATTTAATTATGAAATACATTTGGTAAGGCACGACAATGGTTAATCCACATCTTTGCATGACTCAGTAGTTGATACAGTTTTTTATGAGTCACCATGGTAACACAATAACGAAAGTAAGAGAGATATACACCGTTAAAGCATATTATCAGAATCCCATTAAACTAAGTGTTCATAATCGTTATCATTGAGATAAAAACTAAAATTCATATACTGTTAATATAAATGTTTATTACTCATTTATTGACTTTTTATCTGCAACATTAGGGTTACTTCGGCTCCAAAATATCATTCAGTTGACAACAGGGAACTATAAAATGCGACTCAGCGTGGTGAAGAGATTCACCAACGTTTCCGACGCTAATGATTTCCTCCATTCTGTGGAGGCACATGACCGAGATAGTGTGAAGCACGTGCTGCTGGACTGTACTTCAGAAGTGGCAACCAATATTGTCATAAATCACCTAAGGGATATCTATATGGGGAGAAGAAATTACCATTTTCTGCTTTCAAGTTTGGTGAGTTTCTTGTATCAACTTGTTGATCATTACCTAAGCTTCGCAAACTACGAGTGCAAAAAATAAATTAAATTTATCAAAATATTTGTTATCATTTAACAATTTATTGTAGGTACTTGGCAAATGTTTTATCACGTACAGTAATGTAAGTTATAAGCTATTTGTGAATGTTTATATGTGTATATATTTCTTATAATAGTTTGAAATCCACAAGTAAATAGTAAAGTTTTTGTTTTTAATTTCTTATTAATAAACATTTTTTCGTAAAAACTATTCTCTAATGTCGTAGAAGATTCACGAGCGTAAGAATCAACAATATATGTATGTATGTAAACGCTTAATGTAGCTTTGTATTGTTAGGTAATCTGAATTTTCTAGAAACTCTCCACACGCCTATAAATATAACCAACGCGACGCGCCAAAAAAAAGGAGTATCTATTATTGGTTTGCTGAAGTTGGAGTACTATAAACTTCGTAAGCTATAACTGTGATTAACGCTTATTAATCTGGAAACTTCAGATATTTGACCAGGAAAGTTCATAAATTTCGAGCATTACAAATCATTTCACTTCAGTAGATTCTCATCGAACATTAGTATTTTTACGAAAACATTATATAACTTCATCGTGAAAAACTCGGCGTGTGTGACAGGTGAATAACGAAGGACAAAGCTAGCTAGCACCCCGTTAAACGAATCGTACATACATCAACTCGCTCATCGGGAACCCTCGATAAGATATCAAGGAAGTTCCAGACTAGAAAGAAGACTTTATATTGATTGTAAGTGTGTAATAACTATTTGTAATAACTGTTATTGTAAATTGCGTTATTGTTTGTATATTAAAACGTATTTGTATTTGAAAAAAGAAAACTGTGTGTATCAATCTTGTTGGCAAATATCATAAATTGGAGATATAGTGGCAAATATTCAACTACTAAATTTAAATTACCATTTAGCTCAGACCATTCGAAATTGTAATAGGTAACAAATAAGAGAAATAAATATGGAAATACATTGGCGATAAACGTCAAAAATAGTACCTTAGAAACGAGTAGTGACAATTGGTTTCTGTATTCATAAAAGGTACAAACTATTATCACAGAAAATACAAGAGAAAATCGAATGCACTTAATTACACTGCTGCTATATAGTTTGTTAAAGTAGGATTGTGGAATATTATTCCAAATTCTTCTACAATTCACTCAAATTATTTAGTTTCTTTTTCATCTCCTCAGTTTTTACACAGTACATACAAATACAATAACATTTATTTCAAGACCGTGTGAAGGCCAAAACATGATCGTGATTGCTCTATCGGTCTCTTTATCGTTTCTATAGCTTTCCACCACATTTAATGTGTGCTTGGTATCATTATCTTGCTGTTAGATCCATCCTTAAACTATGAATCGGGTTCCTGAGGGAATGGTATGATGGATCAGAATCGGGTTACGTTTGTTAGCAGTCAGAATGGTTGAGATACAGCCCCAAACTTGTACTCATACCTCATCAAGCTTCACCATAGATGTGCACTATAGATGATACCTTTCTCTTCTTCGCCATAGAAAAAAAAACGATCGTCGATTATTGTCAAACAATTTAATCTTGTGCGCCCACGTCTTTGTCTATGCTCATTCCACTGTTTGTGGTTTGATGCTAAGTTCCGACATTCTGGTTTGGCTGCTTTTTCACAGCAGGGTAATATTCACTCCTGTATTAATAGTACGGTCTTTGATAAGACGTGTACTCAACCATGGTCCATCAACTAAAGTATCAACTTGTGAAAACTCTTGTGAAGTATATATTCACACAATAAATGGGTGGCATTTCTATAGTATTTGCCTTTTATACCCTTTTCCCTAACCATTTTCAAAATTATTTTCCAATACTCTATATAAAAGTAAAAATTCTAAATTTCCCATAGATTAATTTCCTATATAGAATGATAACCACATGCTTATAATTTCACTCCTGTTACGCAACAGTTGGGGGAAGAGAGAAGATAGGGGAGATTGGTGAGCTAATATTTGTTCTTCTGTGTGCTATTAGATCACTTGCATGGGATAAAAAATTTGTTCTTGGAAGTCGCTTTTCATGAAATGTACGAGTCATCAGACAAGACAACGAGTACAGATCAGGATTTTCTGATTAGCTGCTCTTTTTGCACTTCTAGTGTATTTACAAATATTATTTTTGTATGTTGTGTAAAAGACAATATTTAAACCCAGAACAGAACTTCCACAAACACACAACAGAGTAAATGTATAGCTTATTAAATAATATTTTATCTCATTAATAATATAGATCTGACTGAAAATTATGATATTAAAGAATAATTAATTTATAGGCAGAGTGAGAATGGTAACTGACGATGTACGGTTTGATCACCAAGTAGGGATACTAATTAATGAATAGTTCGCCATGTACCCTACCATATTTCTGGTAAATTATACTGTTTCACCATCAAGTAGGGATGCTAATTAATGAGTAGTTCGCCATGTATACTACCATATTTCTGGTAAATTATACTGTTTCACCATCAAGTAGGGATGCTAATTAATGAATAGTTCGCCATGTATACTACCATATTTCTGGTAAATTATACTGTTTTACGAGGCACAGTAAAACTTATCCAATTTTTTGAAACTTTCTTAATCGAGAAATTCTCTATGAGCACTGCATCAATTTGAAACTTTTTAATATTACAAGCTATAAAACCTACCGGTGTTTCTAACATAATAATACTTCAATTTTTGTTTTTAAGTTCGTAATCCACGAGCGTATCTGCATACAAACACATATACACAAATTTTTGAACGATAAGAAAAAGCTGTTAAACAAATGTGATATTTTTTATTGTGAAAGAGAAAGTGTTGCAGGAGTACAAATATTCAATATAATAGCTAGGTAGCCTTAATAGATAAAAAGTAGTTGCTACAGGGTTATTTAACTCTTTAATTCAAAAGGTTTGTTTGTTTGTTTGTTTGTTTTTGAATTTCGCGCAAAGCTACACGAGAGCTATTTGAACTAGCCATCCCTGAGTTAGCAGTGTAAGACTGCCAATAGTGGGATTGACCGTCACGTTATAACGTCCCGACGGCTGAAAGAGCGAGCATGTTTGGCGGGACATGGGATTCGAACCCACGATCCTCAGATTGCGAGTCGAGCGCCCTAACCACCTAGCCATGCCCCGCCTAACTCAAAAGTAAGAGTATTCACTTGGCCTGTGAATGATATAGGGTTCGATATCGGGTAAATACAAAAAAAAGTCAACTTCCAGCTCTAGAAACTAAATATATTAATGGTTTTTACCAGTTGCGCTTGCGGTTGTAATAATCATTTATCATGTCTTCTTTCTTTTTTTTTACTTAATAAAGTATGTAAGTAAACAAGATTTTTTGTGCCTTCTAGGATTTGTAGATATTTACTTCAATTTCCTGTTTAATCATATGTTTTTTGGTTTTTTTTTATTTACGCTTCTAGAGCACACATCCTGTGCTTTGCCTTTAGTGTCTAGATTTCTATTGCTACCTTCAAATTCAATTCAACTTTCCTTCCAGATCGTCGATGAATACTGGAATTCTAGAGTTCTGGAGTTTGGTGCAATGAATGTGACAGGCCTGAGGCTCTTAAAACCAAACAGTCCTTCCTTTAGAAAATTAATGGCATCATGGCAATTTCTAGACCCTATTATCTGGCCAGGGGCTGGATTAAAGAATATTGGGGTACGTATATTTAACATGAATTTACGATATAATAATGGATGTTTTAATTGCATTTTGATTGTAGTGTGAATAGTTGTCTGAATTTTTCCATGCAGTTCTACAAACAGTTGTTGGTAGCTTGACAATAACATTTTGCCAAATGTTTTTTTTTGCCAAAGGAATACACAAAGGTTTTTGATTAATAATAAGATTTGAATAATTGCAAAACAAAATAGGAAACCATAGTATACTTGTGTAGCCTGTGACTCATCCCTTTTCTTGACATTACAGAATGCCATAATTTGAAAAAATTGTAAATTAGTCCTGTCATACTAAGGGATAAAAGTCATCGTTAAGTTGACAAGCCAACGCCATTTCGAATTTAACTTGTTAAATTAGCCCTGGATCTGTGCCTACTGTGTTTAAATGTCACTTACTTTAAAATTAACCAACCTACAGTTTGCGAATAAGTTACTTTATAAATTCACAACAAAATCATTTATCGTAAGACTGGTATTATAGTACTTTGTTTCAATATTTAAGTTGAAAATATCCTGTGAAGGGATTGAAGGATTACCTAAAGGTTTTTCTGTCTTGTTTCTTAAGTGTTTTTTAAATCCCTTTAACTAGAAAAACAAATAAAACATCAAAGAAACAAGTAAAAAAAAAGATTTCTTTGCTATTTTTGATCTGTCGATAACTCCTTTCTGTTTTACTAATATCTTAAACTTCAATAAACTTGTATTCTTACAATGAGTGATGTTTTTATGAGTTATGTCTCAATAAACCTCTCTAGTCAGACGCAGCTTTGATCTATGATGGAGTAAATGTGATCTTGAGTGCTTTATCCAAAATCATCCGTGGCCCATCACCAGTGGACTTCTATATTGGCGTTTATAAGAACGGAAGTAAGGGGACTGTCTGTGACACTTCTTACATTAGAGCCTGGGATTACGGATATAAACTGACATCTCAGTTGAAAAAGGTATTAGCTTTTCATATGAGCTACTTCAGTTTTATAAAAAAATAACCGAATACCCTCTGTAACTGATCAAATACAAATGATAATTAAATTCGTGAATTAAGTGGGTAGCGTGACAACAAATTTAATTATTTCATACGTTACAAATTGTCTTCCAAATATATAAAATAATTATATTTATAACTTGTTAGTGAAATAAAACTTCAGGCTCATTGGTTAAACATTATTTTATATACATAATCTTAGTTTATCAGTTTATATTACCATGGTTCATTTGAATGTTCACTGAAAAGGTCTGAATACTACCCAAAATGTCAAACAACTTTTTTTCAACAAGTTAACCTTGAAAAAATTAATTTTTATCTTCAGAAATTTCCAAAGAGATGATAACAGTGGTGGCATTTTTCAAAGAATAATTTTGCACTCATTACAGAACTGAAGCTAGTGTTTTTAACAATATTATTCCTGTAATTAGTTTGTATTCATCCTCAAACAGTATTTACATAACAACAAGTAATCGATGAACGATAACAAGCTAGTTATTTGAATACCATTTCAAGTCCCATCCTGGTTATTAAGCGTCTCGTGTGTCGTCTAGTTTTCAAACAAATTTTCATTGCTTATTTCAGTCGATTTACTTCGACCAAGTGAAAGCTTTCATAGCGAACAAATTACATAAAACGCTCAAATTATCGACTGAACTGCTTAATTAACACAAAAACATTTCCTGCAAAATAACATGGTAAGTACATCAGAGCCCTCTTCGTCATAAAAGTTATCCTACCATCATGACTGTATTAAAGATTAACTGTTTCTCATGTTTTATAAGATATAACTGAATACTCTCTGTAACGGATCAAATACAAATGATAATTAAATTCGTGAATTAAGTGGGTAGCGTGACAACAAATTTAATTATTTCATACGTCACAAGTAAAAAAAATTGATTTATTTGCTATTTTTGACCTGTCGAAAACTCCTTCTTCGTAAACTTCACTGACTTCAATAAACCTCAATCAATGTTTAATCATTTAAAACAAAGATTTAATTCAAGTTCTTATATGCATTTTGCATTTTTAATCACATTCAAAAGAAATGGTTAAAATTCATCCTACCATCATGACTGTATTAAGAATTAACTGTTTCTCATGTTTTATGTTTATGCTAAAAACCGAAAAAGGCTTCATAAACGACAAACGATGGTATTAATATTAGAATTTGACACTACAAATCACATCACTAGTAGGAATTAAATGAAAAACAAATACTAATATATAATAAATTTTACTAATTATGCTCAGCTGTTCTCGTATGTGTGCAAAACACGTATTCACGTATTATTTATTTTAAAATGAATTTATTTATTCGATTTTTTATTGTATATTTGAAATCAACATTTTCCACAGTGCAGCTTAGACACAATCGATGTTATAGGCATTTACGTTGTTAGGAATATGAGTCGGTCAGGAATTTCGTACTTCTGAGTCTGTAAGGAATTTCATGCTTCATTTTTTTTTCAGCTGTCTTTATTATTTCATAATTAATATTTATCGAGCACAGAACTTTACAACGAAAGTTTTATGCAAGTCGAAACATTTAAAATAAATGTGCAATATCCTTTGAAACATTATAGTAACGAGGAAAATCACACGTTACTACCTATAATAGTCCTAAAATATCATTGTTTCACCAATTTCTATGTTTTACATCACAACATAAAATATATTATTAGATGTCTCCAGTTATTCCAGCTTATTTTCAATCACTCCAAATGCTATACATGAATATATATATATATATATGATTGTACAACAAATTGAAAAATCTTAATACGTGGCTGTTTGATGATGTTGTTTTTTCACTTCTTATAGTTTTATACTAAAATAACAATTAAGATGTATATTTCTAAGATATAATATTGCGTTAATATAAGGAGATTCCATTAAATATCTACAAAATTAGATACATCAGTCTCTATTGCTATAGAATAATACATTGCAGTTCATTTTAAATAGGCTTATAGAATCGAATCTTGCAAACAAGTATTACTTTGGAACTTATACAAAAGGATTTTTTTTAATTCTCTCTTAATAAACCTTGTCCCTCAGATGCATTAGTTGTCATGGCTTTTGTCCTATCACGCTTTCATCATGTAAGTATAATAAAATAATATTATGTATGACACTGAACTAAAAATAAACCAATTCTTTGGAGTATTTAAAACATACTGTTCCGCAATGTTCAACCATATTTCTTCATTTTTTATCAAAGCAACAGATATTTTCGCCTATCAAAAAATTCATCACATGAAAAGTATAGATGCCAAAGCACTATCCGCCACCAAATGAGAATTAAGAACAACTTCAAAAAAACTTTTACAAATAATTTGTTCCTAAGTTGGCTGAAGCCATTTAAATTATTTATTTTCACACCGTAAGGTATGTTTGATAATGTTAAACTGTAAAATTGCGTTCCTGACAAATAACAAAATATTTACCAAAATAATATCTTCTAGTTGGTCGGAGATAGGTTTATAGACTTACAGCGCTCATATTCGAGGTTTGATTTACCGTGGTCGACAGTAACATAGGATACTTTTGTGTAGCTTTGCACTAAATTATACAAATGCTAAAATAACTTAATTTAGTAAAAAAACGTCGAGTTTCTTTGTAGGTGCCTAATATAAGCTAATTTGGTAACTCATTTACTTATATGCCCACCGCAGGTATCAAAACCCGATTTTTATCATTATAAGCAAACCCTCTTACCACTGCTTTCTGTTGTGTTTTTGTGGATATCAGTACAATTTATTATATTGATTTTTATTTAAAAAATAAATTTAACAGATGTTGTAATATTTATATATACATACCTGTATATTCTCCAGACACTAGTTTAAACTATTTTTCAGGCAGTGTTTAGTCATTTAAAACAAAGATTTAATTAGAGTTCTTATATGTATTTTTCATTTTTTAATCACATTTAAAGGAAATGGTTAATCTCTTTAACATTTTTACAGACAAGGTTATCGGGATTAACAGGAAACATCGTCTTCGATGGAAATGGTTATAGAAAGAACTTTACGATCGACGTTGTAGAAATGACATTTAACAGTGAGATGGTTAAGGTATGAAGTAATTTTATTAATATACTTCAAGATGTAATTAATTATTGGTTACAAACGTAGAAATGGCAATTAGTAATGATATGGTTCAAGTATGAGGTAAATTAAGATAAGCGACTTAAAGCAAACTTAACAATGTCAGTGAAATAACCTTCCTTATTGAAATTTCTAAAATGCGAGGTAATTATGGTAACTTACAGGGTAAGTTTAAATATTCAATTGGCTCCAAGTAGCAAGAGTAAGATGATTTGTAAAACGCGTTTCCAAAATTTTTATTTTCACCAAACAACTTTATGACACTCATGAAGGCAGCAGAAATAACAGTGTAATGATCTTAAATTGCTGCGTATTTCACTTATATGTATGCACTTAAGTGCCAGAAAAGTGTCTGATTATATGACCTTTATAAACCATACCAGCGAAAAGAAACATCTGAATTTCTTAACTATAAATGCACACATATTTTGTGCACGGTCAACATACATTTACAAGTCATAGCGCTAAACCCAAAAAAAAGAAAGGTCGTTGTCGTTTCACAGAAATTGATTAGCTGTACTTACATGCATTATTTTCGTTAGTTAAAAAACAGCTCTAAACACAAATCAAAAAGGTCGTTAGGGCCAGGTGGTTAGGGCACTCTACTCGCCATCTGAGGGACACGGGTTCGAATCCCCGTCCCATCCAACAGCTGTTGGGGCGTTATAATGTGACGGTCAATCCCACTATTCGCTGGTAAAAGAGTAGCCCAAAAGTTGTCGATGACTAGCTCCCTTCCCTCTAGTCTTACACTGCTAAATTATCGCAGATATCCCTCGTGTAGCTTTGCGTCAAATTCAAAACAAATAAACAAACAATCTTCTGAGAGACTTTATAAATAATAGCACTAAAAGTCAGCGAAAAGAAAGGTCTTTGGTTGTATTTGCATCCATTTTCTGGTTCGGCCAAGAGACAATTACAAATCATGGCGCTAAACCGCAACATAAACAGAGCATTAATTTCCGGAACTTAAATTATACCAGAAATAAGGATATATAATATGTCCCCCTTATTTCTTTATAAAGTTTTAAACATGATAAGTTTATAATTCTAAATACATGAACTTAGATTATCTACCATTTACGTTAGTCACGTGTTAAAAGTTCAGCTTTCAACCAAAACGACATTAGTTGTTTTTAGGCAGAAGGTTTCAGTCTGATTTAAATACCTTTTCACCAATTTATGAAAAAACAAAAAGTTCTCTCAATAATTATTGTTTTGGCAGTATAGTAACTAGTTTGGTATATTAATTCATTAACATATTTATAAATCAAATAGCTGAAAGGAAAACTATTTCTCCAGGATGCCGCTATAAATGTTTAATGTTCTCTCATCTAAGAAACCCATGTATTAAATCATATATATATATATATGGAGCCTAATTCCTATATATGATTTAAATTATTTTCGTACACAATTAGTGCACATTTCGCCAAGTTAAGGAGAGGAGTTCTTGTTTTGTTATTTTTTCTCTCGATGATTATAAGCTTATCTAACCAATGGTTCTATTGTTTTAAACGATCTTACTTTTCATCTAATGTTACTCATGTTTTATCTTGCATCTTTTCATTCATCTAGTTTACAGTACGTCTAATGCCACAAATGATTATCTAAGTTTATGCATTTAATGAACTTCCTATGTGAAAACGAATTACGTCTTTTCGACTTTAAAAACTATCTGAAGAAACATAAGAAGTATTTATTATACGCTCCTTTAACGCTTACTACTTATGTTATCTATAAGTTGAAACGTACTCCAATAACATTTGTACGCCGCTTTGAATTACTCAGAAATGTAAATAGGATACAGAAGGATTACACAAGCATTTATTTGTGTAAGTAATGTAAATATTTAAGTAGAACTGTTAATTACCAAATAATAGGTACAGTTATTTTTAATGTTATACCAAAGTAATACATATGACTCTTTTTACTAAGAACAATAAGTTATTAAAGTGTGTGAAGTTAAAGTTTTCCACCCTTTAAGGTGATATTCATGTTCCTGCAGTAACCTCTCAAAGTGTCCAAATGTTTATAAAGGAAGTATCATCGTTTTATTACTCGATATAGAAATGATAAATAAAAGAAAGTTGTTTTCCTTTTATATATCTATACATATATCAAAAATAAATAAAAAAACTCCTTACCCATACTTTCAGATTGCCGAGTAGACATAAATCAAAAATTAAAAACAAACTCCTTACCCGTACTTTCAGATTGCCGAGTAGACATAAATCAAAAATTAAAAACAAACTCCTTACCCGTACTTTCAGATTGCCGAGTAGACATAAATCAAAAATTAAAAACAAACTCCTTACCCGTACTTTCAGATTGCCGAGTAGACATAAATCAAAAATTAAAAACAAACTCCTTACCCGTACTTTCAGATTGCCGAGTAGACATAAATCAAAAATTAA
>NW_013666083.1:446140-465885 GCF_000517525.1 Limulus polyphemus
TTGCCGAGTGGACATAAATCAAAATTAAAAAAAAACTCCTTACCCGTACTTTCAGATTGCCGAGTGGACATAAATCAAAATTAAAAAAAAACTCCTTACCCGTACTTTCAGATTGCCGAGTGGACAGACAGTCGAGGACTGGAACTTGTCTCGCCCGTTTACAAAAGGGTGAAACAAGATAGAGGATTTGAGAATAAAACCTACATTGTGACAAGTATACTGGTAAGTCTAGACCCGACCCCAGTGGCACAGCGGTATGTCTGTGAACTTAGAATACTAGAAACTTGATTTCGATACCCTTGGTGGTAAGACCACAAATATTCCTTTGTGTAGCTTTGGGCTTAATTACAAACAAGTCTAGTCCAACCTATACTACAAGATCTTTTGCAAAATATATATTGCGTAACCTTATAAAATTAAACTAAAATTAAGAAAATAAATAGAGTTCATATATTTAGTACCAGAATGAAAATGATTGAAAAAACAGTATTTGATTCTAATAAGTGTGACAAGCTGCAAGAGAAAGATCAACTGTTTTGTCTAGTTCCTTCGTTAATAAACACAGTAAGTATAACTTTTATATACTTTACAATTATAAAATTATAACACATGATTCGGAAGTCATTCTTTTTTTTTTCATTGTAAAGGTACAACGTTTGTATTTGTTAACTTTTTTACCCTGAAAACCTCTTTCTGATTTTAATTTATAGAAACAATTGAGGGGTAATTTGAGAAGATCTCAAGTAATATTTGCATATTGTAATATATATATCTTTAATCTAAATTAGCAACACACATATTCGACGGGAATCACAGTTTGATAATGAAATGTAGAACAACGGCAACAACAACGAACATTTTACATGTGTATGTGCGGTAACAAACATTTAATTCTTGAACGTTTCGAAATGTACATATTGCATCTTCAACAAGCCATATTGAACAAGGTAAGTATCAGGTGCAAAAAGTTATAAAGTTCAAACATTTTGTAAATAATAATTAAAATAGAGAATAAAAGGGTGAAATGAATTTTTAAAAAAGCAAATAAACAAGAAAGAATAGGATAATGCAACAATTGTAACAATATTATACAAGTTATTCAGAACAGACTTAATTGTAGTGAAGCTGTGTTATTATTTAAAGTTGTAAGTTCATTTATAATAGATACATTTTATTTAATTAAAAGTTCAATATTAAGTTATCAAGATAAGACAACTTTGAAATTCTTAATCAACATGGGGTGGCTGTTGTTTTCACTATGTGTATCTAATATTTTACCTTGTCCAATATAGATCGCTGATACATTCTGAAACGTTCAAAAATAAAATATTCGTTACCGTACACACACGTGTCAAATTGTTGTTGTTGCCGTCGTTCTACTTTTCATCACTAATACTTTTAATAGTTTTATGGAATTAACCACATAACATATTTTGTTTTGTTTTTATTACATGGTAAATAGGAATATGAACAGTTATCGTTCTAGCAATGTCTATACTGATTTTATTATCAATGTATAATATTTAATTTATCTAGTTTATATAAGATATAGATAATTGTTGGCTATTTTCCAATATTCCAACTTTACCTATTCCCATAGGAAGAACCATATCTAATGTACAAAAAACCTGATCCTGGCGAAGTGCTGGAAGGAAATTCCATGTTCGAAGGTTACTGTAAAGACCTGGCAGAACTTATTGCCAATAAACTTAATCTTGACTACGTCCTGAAGTTAGTTAATGACTCTAAATATGGCGGGCAAGATCCTAACTCACCAGCTGGTTGGAACGGAATGGTTGGAGAACTTATTCGCAAGGTAAGTGTAAAGTACGACTTTCTTCCTTTGAATATATACACGGTTATTATAGAGACTTATGATGTATAGAATTACTCTGATTTAGGTAAGGTTATTTACTCTTTGACTTTAGGTGGAATGCCTACACAATTTGAACGATATCACCGCCTCTGACCCAATCACAGACGTGAGGGACTACACTTCTTAGCTCTTGCTATGACAAAAACACCCAGTCGTACTTAGAAATTTATTCTGGTGTATTTTAATCAAGAATCTAAGGAAACTGCAGAAAACCAAGTAGTATTCTTTTCTGAAGTAAATTAAGTTTTATTATATAGAATCAAATTCAACATAATATCATAATATTATCAAATAACATTGATAATGTGGATAAGGCCATAATTTTTGTTGCAAAATCTAAACTTTATGAAAAAAAACACTTCTCCACCTATATTTGAATTTTCTAAGAAGTATCTTAAACTAAATTAGGGTTGTATGAATAAAAAATAAATTTATTTCGAATGATTTGTTTGTTTGTTTGAAGTTAAGCACAAAGCTACACAATGGGCTATCTGTGCTCTGCCCACCACGGGTATCGAAACCCGGTTTCTAGCGATATAAGTCCGCAGACATACCTCTGTGCCACTGGGGGGCATTTCGAATGATAAAATCAAATATGTGTAGAGATTCAAAATTGATCAACTCATTTTGCTAAAACGATTATGCGATTGAAATGAGATTTATTCTTAGGTCTACGAAAAGCCACTAAACTAATGGTTTGAAAGATAACAATATATTTCTAGATGATATTTACATAAAGTTAAAATACCACCAGGTTTGAGAACAGTTGCTTCAAACTTAAATTCAAAATAACACTTGTAATTAATATATACAGTAGTATAAATGATTTATAATTATCACATAGGGTACTACTTAACTGGTGGATTTCTCTATACGTTGTGGGTAAAATCTAACAATTATATACCTTGTCCTTATTCTCATATAAAGTCAATACACGTTTATGTTCTGTTCAACTTTTCAGGTCACCCTGGGACAACGGTAAGTTTATGGTCTTAGAACGCTAAAATCCAGGGAACGATTCCCCGCGGTGGACACATCAGATAACCCGATGTGGCTTTGTTAGAAAATAAATCATTTTCATATAAATATATTTTTAAGGTGTTGAATTGGTGCTCTTTTCAATTGGGCAGCTTATTTCCTGCGTATATTAAGCACATTTATTCATTTTTAGAAGCCTCTAAAACTTCTAATATACTGTTAGCCATTAATTTGCATTTATTTATAATGAGCCATGAAGGTTTAATGACAGATTGAGTAATTCTTAATGTTAATTTCTCAGGAGTGCTGTTTTAACAGTTAATCCACATGCATAAATTCCAGGAAGTTTTTGTCCATTTCAAAATTTACCAACTATTCCATTTCTCGAGTATTTAATAGCACCGTTAAATGGTAAAAAATATGGTAAACTGAAATAAAAGTACACTGCTAACTTTATGTGAGTTCTTAGATTATATTAATACTAATGCATATATACCTGATAGATATGATACGAAGCAAGCATACACACATTTTTACATCCCTATGAACAAAATATAATATCTACTTTAAAACATATTTACTGCTACTGACAATTTTAATATAATTTGATTTAATAATTTAGGACCGTTGACAACATTTTAAAACACGTTTATGATACCCTCACATAATAGAATAGTTCACTGTATAGTAATGCTTTGTTATACTTCATGTGATAAATTGTTGGTAAATTATGCGTTATATGCTATATTACAACTGTTTGACACAGATAGACCCCGAGTTTCTTAACAGTTCTCCCTTAGTTAGTAACGAAGTAAGCAACTATTTCGTTTCAGTAAAAATGGGTTTATTCTGTGGGGAACTCTGACCCTAACAGAAACTTTCCATCTCTGCGTTAAGTTACTGATGATCCATCTGTCTAAATTGCTTATCTTACTCTTAACTTTCAGGAGGCGGACATGGCCATCGCGCCATTGACTATCAGTGAGGTCAGGGAAAGGGTCATAGATTTTACCAAACCGTACATGTCACTGGGAATTAGCATCATGATCAAGAAACCGATGAAAAAGAAACCCGGAGTGTTTTCCTTCATGAACCCTTTATCTAAAGAGATTTGGATGTGTATCATCTTCGCCTACGTGGGCGTGTCTGTGGTCTTGTTCCTAGTTAGTCGATTTTCTCCGCACGAATGGAGAGTGGAGGATACCTTCTTAGGACCAACCATGTCTAATGATTTCTCGCTCATCAACAGTTTGTGGTTTTCATTAGGAGCTTTTATGCAGCAAGGCTGTGATGTCTGTCCAAGGTAATTTATACAGTCACCCAAGACATAGTTACTCCGTAGATAAAAAGTTTGGTTTGTAATTGATCTTTCGGGAAAAGGAAAAATGACACGTGTTTAAATCTTCATTCTAATGTAATTTCGGTCAACATTATAAAAAAACCTAACGTCTGTATAATCTCAGTGATTAGTTTTACACGTATTCATGCCTTTTAATAATCCAGTTTCATTTTACTTGAATGAGAATAATAATTTTATTTTCATCCTGTTAAATTATTTTCTACTTTGATTGATTGGAAGATTTACTGGTTATATTATTATTTACATTCATTTTCATTTCGTAATCTATACTGTAGTATGGTTAAAGTTGGGTAAGGACACAGAATAGTTCAAAAGGTCGCCTGAGGGCAGAATATTACTCCTTTTCAGTTTTCCTCTGTTTCAAATTAATGTGATAACAGTAAGCTTGGCATACAAAATAAGTCAAGTGTTATCCAGATAGGAGAGGCTTAAATGTATTTAATACTGCTGAGTTCTAATAACATAATACCTGTTGTTAACAACTATTGTATTTTTCTATAACTAAAATTTTGAAACTAGTATTTTATCCATTATTGATTTTAGATCTGTTGCTGGCAGGATTGTAGGCAGCGTTTGGTGGTTTTTTACTCTCATAATCATATCCTCCTACACAGCCAACTTAGCAGCCTTCCTTACTGTAGAGAGAATGGTGACTCCTATCAACTCAGCAGATGATTTAGCTAAACAAACAGAGGTTGAATACGGCACCTTAATGTATTCTTCAACTCAAGAATTCTTTAGGGTTGGTCCTATGAAATTCCATTGTAATACGTTTTCTCAGGAAATTAGTATTTTACTGATATTAAAGGGAAAATTTGTATTTTAAGATTTTGTAAATATTCATTGCAATGAAACTTTGAAACATAGGTAGAATAGTTTGGTGGAGCATAGAAAATAATTTTTGATTTAAATGAATATTTTAACTGCATATATCATTATTACAATACCTCGTTGTTCGTTTACGATTTTAATGAGGCTTTCAAACTTTACATCTTACAGATAAGTAGATTAGGCACTCTTGCGTCATTATATTTGAAATTACGAATCGACAAATATTATTTGTATTAATATGCAATATGAACCATTTCTACGTATCAAAAAGTACACAATATTGTGTTTATAGTAAAGCAGTAACTTAAAGTGCATCATGTGAACTGAACTTTGGTATCAAGATTATTTTCCGAAAACAAAATCGTGTTTATACGACGTTGCATAAAACTTACGTATTCAATAAGTTCATATTAAATCATTTTACTCTTAAAAGGTGTTTGTGTTATTTGCTTATTACCTTTATGATGCTCGTTGCTTATGCAGTAAACCTTAGGCAGTACCCCCTTATTCTAAAAATATGATAACAAGTTCTCCAGTATTTTAGCCTTTACATACCTAAAAAACTTCTCCTGGTAGCCATGCTCTGGTTACAAAGGATAATGCATTATGGATCACAAAATAAGGACTAATTCAGTTAGATCTTCGTATAAATCTTTCGATAAATTATAGTATAAATTCTATATCCGTATTGAAGAACGTATTCAGAAATAAACTGTTAAAGTAGCTCCTAACTTACTTACAATAAATATGAAATAAACATGGAAACATACTAGTGATACATATATACAAGAGTAACAAATGAATAATGACAAATAAATATTCAATTGGAAAACTTGATCACAAAAAATAACAACAAAAAGCGAGTAAGGTGTACAATCCACTAGAATTTTGTATTTAAGCCATTTTCTTTACACAAAAAAATTACACGTCGCTTTTATGCCGCCATAATGTTTAGCAGTGTACGACTGTGAAAGATTGTCCCAAATATTCTGTATTAAAGACGCATAAACAATTCACCTAAACTGTTTGTTCGCTTTTGCATCTTCTCAGTTTTTACATCTTCATCGGTGTTAACATTGGAACTTTGTGAAAGCCAAGCCATGGTTGTGTATGCTCAATCGGCCTCTTTTCTGTGAAGATATAGTTTCATTATATTTGGTGTATGCTTAGTGGAAGATTAATCTCAATGAGTCGCGTTCCTGAAGGAGTGACATGATGGATCATTCTCTTCCTGTACTTGTCAGCAGTCAACTTGAAATCAGTTTTATGTAGATCATTGACATGTAGCTGCTTACATGTACTGATCCCTCACTAAGCTTCACTGTAGATATTGTACATTACATATGATGGAACTCTCTCTTTGCCGTCGATTGTTGGTTATTGATATTTAAAAAAAATGTTGTAATCTGCTGTCTTAACTTTAGTTGTTGTTTATAGCCTTAAGATAGTCAGTGACTGTTCCAAACAATTCGAACTTGGATTAGTCTGTAGAGGAGAGTACACATTTATTGGTCATTCCACTGTTTGTGACCAAATACTCATTAGAACATTTTGGTTCCTTTGCCTCTTCTGAGTAGGGGTTTTAGGGCAACTACATGTCCATTGAGACACTTCGTGCTAATGTGTATTTAACTGTTCTCGAGGTAATAGTTACACCTATATTTACAGCACAGTCGTTAGCAAGACCTGTACTAGACCCTTTATCTCGTAAAGAACATATTTTGAGATACTTAACGTTAGTTTTGGAGGGTTTCAGTCTCACATACCCTCTACTCAAACGTAAAATCTTCTTGCAATTCTTTGCAGCTTGACTAGCCAAAACATTGATTTATCAACGATTGTCTTGCGGTATTTCAATCCTGGAAGCCATGAACTAATTTGTACTACTATTACAGGATATAATATGACTGTCTGTACTTTTATAGGATTTTTACTGATATGACACATTTTGACTGGTGAGGTGACAACCAATGACAGTGTAGATTATCAACACGTGACTGTTCTCAGGTCATTTTCTTGCACTAAAGTGATGACGTTTCCGTAGTATCTGCCTTTTAGGCCCTTTTTCCTAACGTTTTACATAATTATTTCCCGCAATAAATATTCATAAGATTGTCATATTTTTGAAGGACTTAGTATTTGTTTATTATTTTTGTCAATAGCTGTTCATTTTTATATTATTAAAGAAAATAGTCGAAGATCAACTCATTTAGATATGCTTTTCTGCTCATTTGTGCTACCTGACTAAGGTACTATAATTATACATCGTTTTTGTAACACGTTAAATTATTTGGTAACTTGGATGTTAAACGTATTTCATGTTATTATTTTGATCGGTATCTGACGGTTGTGCGAATTCAACCGGTAGACAAAAGTTTTGCTCCTCCGAGTTGTACAACGATTATAAGTCAAAGCTGTGAAATCGTGTACAAAATGGACGATGAATAAGAAGTATTTGTAATTTTCAAATTATGAAGGGTATATAAAAAATTACTATTGATTGAACAGAATTATATAAATCAACTCAGTGTGACTACCAAGGACGAAACAGCATATACCTTTACGACCAGCCCAATATGGAATACTAAACAAACATGGATAATTTATGACCAACTGTTAAGTTTGAAAATACTTTCATGTACTTCATTAAAATTCCAGAGAGTTTTAAATCCCAGAAATTAGAACCGGATCAAAGTCTTGAGGTTGTTAAGTATCTTATGTCATAATATATGTATTTAATATTCGGTATTATAGCTTATACGATCTCCATGTCATGAAAATTAATGTTCTGTACTTTCCGAAAGTTACGCCTAATAGTGAAGCTTATCACCTTAGATAATGATAGACAAGAACGCAGATACTGTTTGCGTTTGTACATTGTATTTGTGTTGCCGAATAGATTTAAATTTTATTCATCAAAATGTCTCACATTTGCAATCGTTTACATTAATTATTGTTAGTTCTTATATATAGCATACGTTGATACGGTCAAACTTGTGCTAAGTAACCACCTAGAGAATATGATCACAATAGCATGTATTTCAAATACGATCAATAATCAGTTGAAATTATTTTAAATCAGACATATTTATTATGTGAAAAACTGAAAAATACAGTTTATTAATTATAAATTAGGCTTGTAATGTCCCTAACTTTTATACTTTTATTGAATTAAACCAATTTTACTGCTTTCTGATAAGTAACTCTGTGATTCACAATTTCGGGGCTTCAACAAATGCTGTTGAATTAGAAGTTACATTACTTTTAATACAATTTTAGATCACACTGAATGGGTGAATGCATTACTATCTTCATAGCCAGACTTTTCTCCTTTAGCTGCGTTTGGTACGCGATGGAAACCAATTTCTGTATATTCACCTTACACGATCGTAAAACTCGTATCAGTATAATTAATTGTTATTCTATATTTATGGAAGAAATCAACGTACAGTGAATACAAAATAAATGAATAAATCAAAATTTTGTTAATTCCATAAGTTGCTCAAAATACCAGACTTTAGTTTTCTGCGTACTAGTTTTTGCGTATTTCTTAAAACTTATTAGTATGATGTCAAACGAATAAGGTCTATAAGAACAAAGTTAAAGCTTCAACCAAAAAACCTAAATGAGAAATGAAAAATATACAATTCTTTAGATTTGTGATTTACAAAACTTAGTAAAATGACAAAAAATCTAACATTGTGACTAAACATTTTACTTAATTTATCAAAATTACATTACGTAACGGCAGAGAGCAATAAAATCATTTGTTTGTAGTGGTTATGATAGTATTATAGTATTTGTTCGGTTTCAGTTTTATTCTGTTTCATTTTTACTGCCTGGCCGATGATGTGTTCCCAGTAAACTCGGAAATTACGTATTAGATCTTGAAATTACTCAGTTCTACGACTGAGAACAGCATGTCAAATAGCATGTCAAAGGTGAAAGTTACAAACATGAAGATAGAAAATAATAGATAAGTGTTTATTTTTTTTTCAAAAATTCATTGTATTTTTTCAGCTACGCCGATGGGTTTTACTATAATTTCAATCTCAAAAAACTTTAAAGAAATGATTTACCCTGACAAAAAGAATATAACTGAATTAAACAGTCCGTTACTAATCTCACAAAAGTTTAATTGCCTGTTGTTGTTGTTGTTTTTGTTTTTTGTTTTTCATGTGTTTCTTAAAGTATTCAAACATTAGAACTTTTAATGAAATAAAAAATAACAAATTATACGATGCAATTTTTATCATACTTGTATTTGCTATTATGAAATTACATTTGTAAAGGAATTATTTGTCGCTTCCGAAGATCTTACATTCAAGAAGGCATTGAGAATGCAAGGGAAAACTATATGTTAGAAATAGTTTACCAATGATAGCTATGATCATTCAGTAATAGATTGACTTGTTGCTTATATAAAGTACTTGAAACTAAGATAGTTCTTGGTACCAGTTAAAACTTTCACTTATCAGTTATAAAGTACTTGCTTTCCAAAAAGTGGTATTAATTTTTGTCTAGATTTTATTATTTTTAAAGTAACCTATAAATGGGTTGAAAAGTCAGTTAGGTCCTGCATTAGGACTTTTGTGTTTAATTATTTTAATGTGCTACATTTTCACTTTTTTTTTTCATATACGATATCCGTAAACAAAATTGCAGTTACAAGTCTTTGTAGCAGAGAAAACATACAATAGGCATTTGGATAACTTTTTGGTGCCAGCATGGATACTTTTTGGTCCAGCGCCTTGTAATGATTTAATGATTAAATTAAAAGTTATCATTGGGTCATGTTTTACCATACATCACAAATATATTACTCAAAATAACCAAGAAAAATATAGATAACTTATATTGGCTTTGTACGTCTTGGTAATAGAAGGGATAAAAAGGAGCAAATACTGCATTTTTCCGTTTAAATAATTTTAACTGCTTGAGACTTGTTTCTGTCTTTGTACACAAAATAATTCCAAGTTACATGATCCATTAAATAAGTCTTTGTACGATCCCAGAAATGTGATCCTTCTTTAAGGAAGAGTAAAACCATTTCTTGTTTCAATACTCTGGCTTGCAGACCTTGAGAAGACATTATCAACACAAATCTCATCATTCAAAATAAAACCATTCCAAAGTATAAAAACGACACACACTGCCTTTTCCAACGCCCGTTAAAATTCAAACTATCATCAGTGAGAGTACTGTTAGTACATTGTTTAGGTTTCTAACTCACAAATAGCTGAAACCTCAGTTTTTGTGATTATTACAACAGTTGTTGCCGCATTTTTATTATTTACTGGGCTTCTAGATTTGAGAGTAAATATTATCGCAATATTTTACAATTAAACACCAGTTTAAAACAGTCTGTAGTGTGAAAAATATATCTGTTTATCTCGACAAAACTTCCATCTTTCTCTTAGATGATGTGTGCCGAAACTATAAATTTTCACAAGTTAAATTAACCATTTGAAGTATAAAATAAATAGACAATCCTTACTAATAAATTAAGATTTATTGGTGGACTTAAAGTTCTAACTTTTATTGATGTGTTAACTATGTAAAATTTAAATAGTACTTCGTTTGTTCATTCCCACAGATGTAAATTAGTAGGCGTTTAGCAATTTTTTCTTTTGTAATTTTCAAGATCGTTTTATTGTCCTGTAATATTGTGCTTTAACAATACTTGGTAGGTCTCAATTAGACTGATAACATTTTACTTGTTTATAATTTCTCAGAAATCTAAAATTGCCACCTACGCTCGGATGTGGGAGTTTATGAACTCCAGAAAACACGTGTTCACGTCTTCATATGACGAAGGGATAAAGAGAGTGCGAGAGTCTAAAGGGAAATACGCTTTTCTTTTGGAATCCACCACCAATGATTATATAAATGAGCGACTGCCCTGTGATACAATGAAAGTAGGGAGAAACCTTGATGCTAAAGGATTTGGAGTAGCCACCCCACTGGGATCAAAACTGAGGTTTCTTTTGATTGTTTTCATATCTCAGGTGTATTTATACTTTGAAACGTGTTTTCGAAATCTTGTAGCTGTGGTGTACATTACTAAGATTTAAACTAATATCAACAGTTATCGAAAAATTACCATTGGCTTGCTTTTTTTTTTAAGACGATTGACCAAGAAACTAAACTTTAATATACAAAAGGGTAGATATAACGTAAGTAAAGAGTAGAAACGAAAAAAAAGGTACAAAGGAACTCAATATTAGTCATTGAGTGTAATTACCAAGAATGACCTTCGGATATATATGACTTTATATAAAAGAGTTTAGTTTAACTTTTTGTCCGTTTGTAGTTGGTTTGAAATTGTAAACTAACCTTGTTATATAAGAAAGTAATGCCTATGATTATTTGTTTTATGTTAACTTAATATTTAAATGTCTTCAACATTAATGTCGTAGTAAATATTCCAATGTTTGTGTGTCGGATTATATTAAATTTATTATAAAAAAAACAGGTTTTTGAGCCAAATCGTAATAACAAAGGTCGACGTATCCACATACGACTGTAATTTTTCCATTCCCATAATTTTTTCTGTAGATTTTTTTTTCAGGAAACATAAGCTGAGTGACAACATTTGGAAATGGTTTATTGATCACGTGACTGTTTCGTTTCGTTGGTATGACAAAACGGTCGACTTTGGGGTTTCACAGGTTTTCGCGCCATCCACTCAGAAAATGTCGTTTTCAATTCTCTGATCGAATTACACGTGTTTGATGTACACTCCCTGTAGAATAAACTTTTTGTAACATTTCCTGTTTGTATTTTCTTCCACTTTTCGTCTTTTAGGGACCGCTTGAACTTAGCGGTATTGTCGCTAATAGAAAATGGGGATCTAGCTCGATTAAAGAATAAATGGTGGTACGATAGAAGTGAATGTAACACAGGCGGAAGCGGGGTAAGTTATGTTAACATAAATTGTTATATCCTTGATATATAATAATGTCTTCATTTCAAAAGGGATTCGAGCATGAATAACTAGTTTAATGTATATACATCTATTTCAATTCATGTACTTTTCACTCATTATTTTAAAATAATACTGTTTAAAAGTTTAAAAAACGATATTAAATACGCTGCCTCGAATTGAATACTTTTTACCTGGATAGTGATGTTAACAACTTTGTATAATCCGACATTTAAAATTGAAATCATACAATGTATTGTTTGTTTACTTGTTTGTAATTATGCACAAAGCTACACAATGGGCTATCTGTGCTTTGCCCACCACGGGTATCGAAACCCGGTTTTTACCATGCAATGTAAGCCTTATCCAAAATGCATACTGATTCTTTCATTTATAGAAGAGATAAAAAGGAGCAAATACTACATTTTTCCTTTTAAATAATTTTAACTGCTTGAGACTTGTTTCTGTCTTTGTACACAAAATAATTCCAAGTTACATGATCCATCAAATAAGCCTTTGTACGATCCCACAAATGTGATACTTCTTTAAGGAAGAGTAAAACCATTTCTTGTTTCAAATCCAACAATTTGTGTTGACTTTTTTATTGGTAAGACAGGTAAAAGCATTAAAGAAAAAAATATAAATTCATAAAATTTTAAAGGGACAAAAAATAACTTATTAGCCCATCAAGGATATCCCTTCTAGTTCCCAACTATAACCATCCCTTACTACTCATGTATTCATCAAATCTTTTCTTGAACTCAGTTGAATTTTCTGCCTCCACCACCCTTGAAGCCAACAACCCTGACTGAAAAGTAATACTGTATAAATTGCAGACGATTCCTACGCTGCCAAAATTTGAATTGTGCTATTGGTTTCACTGCTAAGCACAATAATGTTGATGGATCTATATTATCAATACCTTTATTAATTTTAAACATCTCAATCAAATCCTCTCTGACCCTTCTCCTCTCCAGAGAAAACAAGATTAAAGATTGTAGTCTCTCTTCTTAGGATACTCCCAACATTCCAGGTATTATCCTAGTGGCTCTTCTCTGAACCTTCTCCAACAATTCAATGCCTTTCTTCAGGAAGGGAGCCCAAAATTGTAAACAGTACTCTAAATGAGGCTTTACAAGTGATCTATGCAGTGAAACAATAATATACCGTGTCTTGTATTCAATATTTCTATAGATGCTACCCAAAATCCTGTTAGCCCTATTGCTAGCTACAATACACTGTTTAGATGACTTAACTGATTTTACGATCACAACACCAAGATCTTTTTCTTCGACCACAGTATTTAATGTATTCCAATTTAAATCATAACAATAATTTGAATTGTGAAAAGCTACATGCATCACCTTACATTTTTGATAGTTAAACATTAACTGCCATGTATTGGCCCAATGAATCAAATGATCTACATCTCCCTGTAAGTCTGCAGCATCTTTAATACAGTTAGCCACCCCAGAAATCCTAATATCATCTTCAAACTTCAATATTTTATTAGTCATTGAAAACTTCAATATTTTGTTAGTCATATAGTGTGATTGCTTTCATTTCGGTGTTTACAAATGGTGATACATTCTAGCATAGAATGAAAATATAATTTGAAGCATAATTGATAACAAAGTTTGAAACACGGTTTAACAATATTAGTTAAATTTCTATAAAACAATAGTTTATATATATGTATAATTAAGTGTTCCACACTAGGAAATAGAAATGATATATTCAAATATTTTATGCTTGTTTATAAAATATATGTCTACGGAAACGATACGAAAAATTCTTTGGTATGTTTCTGTAAAAAAAAAAAAATTACACTAAAATTAAATTAAAAATTTAGAAAAATATTTACATCAGTGATCATTGTATTCCACGTATTTCTTACAGTAAACTAACAATATCAAACCAAATTTATTAAGAAAGTGTGTCAAATTTTGGGAAATGTATCTTTCCACTTTATTTAAACTGAAAGCCAAGTAGATAACACGAAAGGTTTTTCATATCTTTACAACTGCGTTTGACAAAGCTGGTCTATAAACACGGAAAATGTGTTGTTTACAGGATTCATCTCAAAACGAGTTGACTTTAGGTAACGTTGCCGGATGTTTCTACATTCTTATTGGGGGACTTATATTAGCAGTCATTGTGGCCCTCTTAGACTTCTGCTATAACTCAAAAGTTGAAGCGACAAGAGCTAAAGTAAGTTTGTTTGTTTTTTATTATATCGTAAGTGAAAGCATAGGCGCCTAACACAAAGGGCAGTAGGAACATTTTCACCGGTTAGTATATATATACACTATTATTAACAGCTATATTACATTGACTTACTTTTTTTTTTTTTTTTGCATCTCCCCACTTTCTTACAAAGACTTTAGGCAGTCATGAATGAAAGCAACAACAATAAAATGAGATTCTGAAAGTACACAATAATATATTTATTTCCAAAAACCCACTATGACACTACTCAATAATTCAGTTGGAATCATCCAAACAAAGTATTACAGCAGACAACCAGTCGACGATATGTAATATACTGTGATAGTGAGTGAATTATTGTGGAACATTTATTTTCCATAGATACACGGTATATAAGGAAAAGTAGCTCAAATAATAAAGTAGAATGAGATGTTTGCATAACACAAAAGGAAACAGATTTATGAATTAATGGAAATATTTAAAGACATAAAAGTAAAATATGAGAATAAAATAAAATATAAGTAAAACACAGAATATATGTGTTTTTCTTCTGAAAATTAAACTTTTAATATATATGTATATATATTTACTGCTTTTGGGTAGATTAATTAACACCTACTCTTTAAAAAACGATTCCTTTTGGATGTATGTAACACTGTTTCAAGTAGAAACGCATTATTCTGAACTAATACTGTTAATACTATAAATATTTAGCGTTTGACTACTGTTTTAACTGAACTATTTTATATTCTATTTAGTTTAAATGATAATAACTAGCTGAAATGTTTTAAAATATCTACACTAATGAATGTTTATTATGAATTATTTATTATGAAAATATGTAATAGAAACAATTAACATTTCAACAGTAATCATTTTATCACTTACATTATATACGTCTACTAACAATACTCTACATATTAAAAGCTACAGTATTCTATATAGTAAATGTGTTTCCTGCTGTCTTTAATGAAACTTTGGAAAGTTTTTTCTTATCAGAGCCGTTTCACTTAAGCTTTATCCCCAAATTCCAATCCTTCATTATGACTCAATCTTCACTGAATTGTCCCTACATAATAAATCCTCGGAGCTGTTCGACATAAAGCTGATACTTGATTGGAAGGCGACTAAGTCGAACATAACTAGCTCAGTCCTAAACAAATTATTTCTTCCTCCAGGCTAAGTTAGTTCATTCCAGTTTATTTTTTTGTTTGCTTTAGGTAAACAGGATTCACAGGTAATAAACAGAAGTTGAAAGACAAAGATGTGTGATGGAAAAAGTCATCTAAATAATTAGTCTTTATAGCTAGATTAATGTTTGAGTTCAGCATCTTAATTTCAGGAATCGAAAAACAAAATTGTTTCTCGTAAGCCAAGTAATGCTTATAAATAAATATGTGTACGTGTATTTAAATGTTATTTCATCATACTTTCTTAAATGAACAAACGTGTGCATTTTTCCTGTTTAATTTACGCAGTAACTTAACCAAACGTGCTATAATCGTATTTGTGTTTTGTGTGAGTGTGTGTGTAATTACAATGCGTTTTTTAAATTAATGGCCAAAACATTTTTTCTCTTTTTTTTACATGCTTCATTTCATAAAACCGATATGTAGTTATGTGCATAATGTTACTAAAAACGTTCTTTCAGAGGATGTGAGATCGATTAATTATAACCTTTGTAACGCTTTTGAAATTGGTTACAACTATTAAATGAATTACTAAACATCAGAATGTATCCTTCAAATTTATTGATTATGGCACAAAGGTTTTTTGTTTCATTCTTAAAAATGTATTTTTATTGTCATTGAGTTGCAGTAGTTCCTGGACGATCACAACTTATTTATATACATATTTATGTACATTCTACAAGACTTGAATGTCATGAAGTTATGAGTGAGATTTAAAACAACCTTGTCATAACAGTGGTATATATTTCATCGTTTATGTTCTTATATATATTTGTTCCTTCATATTCTTATATGTATTTTTTCATTCATGTTCTTGTATGCCTTACACTATATTCTACCGCTTTCCTTGTCGGTTCAACATTACATGTTAATTAGGCTAGTCTTATTTAATTCAATCAGTGACTTTCTGCTTTATCTGTGAAATAATATGAAATAAAAAATGGCGTTGTACATAAAACAGTCATTAAAAGCAAACTGCAATATATTCAGAAGCTGTTAAACAGATGAAATGAGACATTCTTGTATTTCAGATAAGCATGATAGAAGCAATGAAGTCCAAAGCAAAGAACTCTATCAATGGAACCCACCCCACTAACAATGGACGGGTACGGCACGGCTCTCTTTAACATTCGGGTATAAACTTCTGATGTCCGTTGTCCTCTGTTCATGAATGTGTTGTTTCTACTTGACTTTACTAATCCTTGTCATTTGTTAATAATATCACAGAAATGATAGAGTTAAAGCGTTTTAAAAATAAAACATTAAAGTTTACTCAACAGTTGCATAAATCAAGTTTCTGTTTTACAACGTCTGAATGTTTGTGTTGTGTTTTGGTTTTGTAGATTTTTTTCTTCAAATACTTCTAAATATGCGTTAGCACAAAACGTGAGGAGATAAAACCTGTTTGTCTATTAGATAATACGTATGTTTCTCTACTAGGGTTGCAATTATTTATCACTCACTAATTCTTCCCTGCATCAATTTCTTTCAGATATCCCCCCCCCCCATTGATATTAGCCATCCTTACATTTACTTCCGTTTTTTGAATATTTTTTCATTACTCGTTTGTACATATTTTTACTTTCTGTATGCCCTCCCACCGTGGCTTACCAATAAGTTTGAGGGCTTATATATAAAAAAAATCGTGTTTCGATACCCCTGATGGACACAGCACGAACAGCCTATTGTGTGGCTTTGCGTTTAACAACAAATAAAGTTGCTGTTTTAGAAAGCATGAAAAACGTATTATAAGAATTAATAATATATATTAATATGTACAACTATAGCAATTTCGGGTTCGAATAGCATTTCAAATATTATTGATTAAATGAAAACATTTACGTAGACATAATTAGCGTTCGTGCAATTATATAGAAAAATATCGAACAATGTTTAGTATATTTGATATCGTTTTTCTATTTGTTTATAACCCAGCAAACCTCAAGGAATTAAGTTTAAATGTATTATACCATGATTTGAATTGATACGTTCTCAAAAGCATAGTGACAAAAATATTTGCCATTGTGTTTGTAATAGTTTAATAATTTCACAAACTAAGGACTCCATAGAAATGGGTTGACAATAAAAAAAAATGTATTGCTACCACGTGAAACGCCAAACGCTGAGGAAGCAATGGAATTAGCAGCGTATTACTCATAATAAGCATCACAATGGACTGAAGATTTTTATAATGGACTAATTAACGAGTATGTGAATAAAATTAAATACAAATCTGCAGTATAGTTCGATTTTTTTCTCACGAATATTAAGCCCAATAAGCTAAGCTGTTTAGAAAACTAACTCCAAGGAGACATTAACCTGTATCCAGGTTAATTGGAATTATGTATATATATATGTGTGTGTGTGTGTTTGTGTAGGTATATACATTTTGAACTCTTTAGATTAAATTTATACACATACATATATATATATATATAAATACATGGAACGCAGTAGCACAAGTCTTAAGCAACACTGATAGTTAGAAAACCTCACACATCCTTCATATGTATAGAAAAAGCAGTTAAACTACGAATGAAGTACATCTAGAGACAGCGCCACCTTAATTTTCAAAGAACTGTACACTTTCCCAATCTAATAGAGCTAGAGTTGATATATATCAGGAGGAAATTGAAATCTCTTTTATATAGAGATGTTGGCTATTATGATTGTTATTTTTTTAAGCTGGGCAGAAAATGGGTTATAGAGTGAAAAGTATTTTACTTTTCTTTTTTTTTACTTTTCCAATAAACATAATTCCAGTTTCTGACTGACGTGATTTGATTTTCACGTGAAAAGCTGGAAGATTAGCAATCATTTATCGATTTTCAAACCATTTTTTATTTTAAATCTCCAAGGTATTTGAAAATAATCTCTTCAGGCAATTGCTATTAGTATTGAACTTATTACCGCTAGTAATTGGTAATAATTAATCAAACCATTTAAGGGTGTGTATTTCTTTCTACTGCGGTAATTTCTAGATATTCCGGATATATATTACAGACTGAACTACAGTTTCAAAAGTCACAAGTGTACAAAGAACAACTAAAGTCGCCACTTAGTTCAATTTGTTTCATGAAAGTAAACCTGTTGTATTTTTCTCTTAAGGTACTAATCAAATTGAAAACTAGAAGAATTCAGACATTCCACGGATTTTTCTAATGATAGTTTTTGAAATTACTTTTAGTTGAAGTTCGATTATTAGTTTAAAGTATCATTCAGAATATTTTGTTTGTTTTTTTACAGTATGATAACGTGTGTTAGCAATTGTTAAATTAGTTACTGTAAGTTTAATACAGTACAATCTAGTAACGTACTTGTCATTTTTAGTTTATATGCATCAAGAACGTACAGAGGGAACGATTTTAATTTTCATATATTTCGTCGGCATAAGCTTGCTGTATATGCAAGAATGATAATAAGATCACAATATTGGGGTTTCATTTTAAACAGTTTTCTTGTCTACTAACACGCTTGATTCCAAAACTTGTTTCGTTTTTGGCCGTATCAGAAATGATAGAGTAAAACAGATTGTCTGAGGTTTAGGAAGAAAGCAGCTCGGGGTCTATTCTGTTGTGGTATTTATGTACTATGAAATTTGCATGCTCATATATTTTTACATTACATGTATTTATCAGTATTTTTGTCTACTTTGCCTCGAGCCTTAATTTGATAGCACCTCTAGGTAGCTATAAGCTATTAATTGTTGTTGTTGTTGTTTTGTTTTTGTTTTTGTTTTATAGCAAAGTCATATTAGGCTATCTGCTGTGTCCACCGTTGGGAATCGAACCTTAAAGTTTAGCGTTATAAGTCCGCAGACTTACCGCTGTCCCACAGGCTACAAACTATAGTAAATGAGAATTTTACTGCCTTACTATTAAATGAGCATCACTGTTTCAGCCTCAGATGAATAATATCAGATCCATATTTTAATTAAAGCATGCTCATAACGACAATGCAGTATCAGAAAGTTATTATTAACCTTGCCTAACAAAAGCATTTAGTATGTAAGTACCATAAAATTGCACTAAATATATTAACGATTCGATGATCATCTTGGAAACTTTACAAAAAACACAATTAGAAATATATAAAGTTGAAACAGGTGTAAATTCGATATTGAAATAGAATCTATTTGAATTATAGCTTGCAACAACTTAACTTATTTTAATAACAAAGCTATGAATAACATGATATCACCTCAATTCTATATATCTGACACACAAAATGTGTTAGAAATAGCTTATATACTACTCAAAGGATAATTATTTGTCGGATCTAAGAACAGCGAACAGTCATATCCACTTCCAATAGCCCGGCATGGCCAGGTGGTTAAGGCGCTCGACTCACAATCTGAGGGTCGCGGGTTCGAATCCG